>NC_056726.1:965271721-965356721 GCF_019279795.1 Protopterus annectens
CCAAATCTTCTTCACCAGATTGTTTTCTGTTTTTCCTGCACATATATCCAAACCACCACAATCTGTTCTCTTTGACCTTTTCTACAATTGGAGCTAATTTGGCTTCTGCTCTTATGTCCTCATTAATACACCTGTCCTAAAGTGTGCACCCTACCATCCATCTCAGGTCTTTCAATTCCATCAGTTCTAGCTTCTCCAGCTGTTCTGCATTGACTGCCCAGGTTTCCATACCATACAGTAGTACTGGTCACACTACTGTTTTGTGCACCTTACCTTTCAGCTTCTTTGGCATTCTTTTGTCATATACTACACCTGACAATCTGTGCCATTTGGCTGCAGCCTTTCTTTGACCTCATTATTCAGACTACCCTTCTCTTCACCCACCCCTCCCAGATACATGAAGCTGTTAACCTGTTCCACTATTTTCCCTTCTATCGCAATTCTCAGCTTCTTCTAAACACCACCATTTGCTGCCATTACAACACTCTTATCTGTATTCAGTTTCATCCCATGTGCCTTCTGTTTTGCATTCCCCTATCCTTTGCTGAAGTTCTTACTCAGAGTTTGCCTGTAATGACACATCGTCTGCATACAACAATTTTGTTGATTTGTTTGCTAATGTAGTCCATGACCAGTATGAACAGCAGCGGGCTCAGAGCTGATCCCTGGTGCATACCCATTCCCACTGGGGAACGCTTCTGTGAGACCAAACGCTGTTTGTACTTGAGCCATTCAGTCCTTGTACGTAGCTTGCACTGACTCTTCTTCTCAACCATGTGTGTCAGTGCAAACATCGGCTCAGTTGTGCTGGATCCTGATCTGAATCCGAACTTCTCATTTCCCATCTTACTTTCTACTACTCTGCATTTTTGTTTATCAGTCACCCTCTCCAGAACTTTGATATCTCTGTATTACCCACAGTTGTGATTGTCTCCTTTGTTCTTGAATACTGGCAGTAGTATGCTTATTCTCCAGTCATCAGGGTTATGCCTCTCTCTCCACACTGCTGTGAGTACCCTCAGGAGCCATTTCTCCCCATCTCACCCAGCATCTTTGTTCAAATCTGCTGTGACTTCATCTGAGCCTGCTGCTTTCCCTGATTTCATTTTCCTTAATGCCGTTCTTACTTCTTCTATGGTGGGCTCCTCTTCTTCTTTCATTGTAGGCTGTGCCTGGGGCAGTACAGCTTTTGTGGGGTTTTCTTCACTCAGAAGCTGCTGGGGGTACTCTTTCCATCTACCTTTGATAACCTGTTGACTTATCAGCAGGTTGTTGCTGGTATCTGTTATGAAGGGTGTCTGACATACCTCTCAACCTCATAGTGAAAGAAATTTGTAGAAAGCCTAAAATAATGGGGGTGCATAAGCCCAAAAAATAGGGACAGATTTTAAATATTAAAACCATGCCTGCTCAGAGGTGTGTACTCAAGCTTGCTGTAGGTTATGTGGGGGAGGAGCTGGGAGCTGGAGATTGTGTGATCATTGCTTCTTTTATTTTTCATCACAGTCAAACCTTAGAGATGTGAACAGGAGGTCACTTTAGCTTGTGTATGGGCAGGAGACAGCGTGATCATTGTTTGTTTTACCTTTGTCACAAACCTCAGAGGTGTGCAAAGAAGGTGACTATAGCTTGTACAGGGGCAGTGCACTGTCCAGTAGCAATAATGTGAAATACGTTACTGGAATCATTATTTTTTCCCTTTCCTTACAATAACACATCAGGCATGTATACATGTGTCTGCTTTTGGGGTGTAAGGGTGAGGAGTGAGAAAGCATGCAATATATATGGTGTCTGCTTTTGGGGTATACGGGTGAGGAGTGAGAAAGCACGCAATATATATGTATGAGAGCAGTCACTTCAACTACATAACTGTGGCCATTTGAACCACTGCTTTCATCCCAATCTGACATCAGAGGGATGCACAGGCAGTAGCTGTCTTTTATCACTGGGGATACAGAGGCAGGTGGTATTCCCAGACAGGATTTGTGTATCTTCACAACAATTGTCTTGTTAGTTTATTCTGAGCTACTATATTTTTTAGCTGTGAACATTCAGCTTTGGGCATAACATATGTCATAGAAAGAAAAAGAAAAAATAAACATAAGACTGAAATGCTATTTTTTATCCATGCTTTTTGTTCAGGCCACCACTGGATTAAAATGTTGAGAAATTCTCTAAAATGTATTTGAGTGTATCTATAACTGTATGACTTCTGGAGGTCCCATCTTAACTGAGTTATTTCCTAAGTGGTTATTACTGTGTTGTCTTGGTCAGGATGTGTTGAAAGGATAAAGTTGAACAGCACACCAAATTTCTTTCCTTAATTATAATTTCTGTTCAAGCCATCATTGGATGAAAAGGTTGTGTAAAAAGAAAAAAAAACTTTACAATGCACTTCAAAGCATGTAGAAAGTAATAATGTCTTGAAAAAGCTGAAGAATTAATCAAAATATGAGAAAAGAAAGGACTAAAGTAATGTGCATGGTGTGGGGAGCACAATATAGAGGGAAAATAGAGGGAAGCACTGGAGGATGTGTGAGTGTGTATGTGGGGGAGGGATGAAACAGTAGTCAGTGCCTAGAATACCATTTCACCTAAGTCCAGGCCTGTACATAAAGTTCTTGTAATGTATCATTATTACAGCAAAATACCAGTAACTGTGAATGTCCCTTTGTGAGATGGGCCAACATAGTGTAGTAATACAAGAGTACTGTAGCTATAGCTCAGTCTGTGCATACTGCTCCTAAAACTTTGCAACATGAACTAAAATGTAGCTTAGGAAGGGTGGCAGTGACAGAGTGATATTTAGACTGGAAGTGCCCAGTAGGCCCCCAGCTTGACATTTACTGAGGGCCCCCAAAATGCTAACACCAACTCTGCCTCTATAGGTGCACAGTGGCAATAGAAAATATGCACAGTTTTTATAAATTTAGTTGTCATTATATACATACCAATAACACTTTGCAGAAGTTTCACAAAATACGCATAAACACACTATTATTTGCAATTCAGAAACTTTTGAAGAACTAGAAAGAAAGGCCATTCATATATATCTTCCCACCATCCATGAACACACCCTTCACTATACAAGGAACTGTGCAAATGCCATGGCAGTCATGATGACTATTAAAGAACTTTTTCACTTAAAATTTAATTTTTAAATGAAAAATGACAGCAGCACGCACAACAGCCTAACCAAGATGTACATAAACAAACACTGCATTCCATTTCCTGGCTTTGTTGATGGATCCTTAATCCTTCAATATATTTGATATTATTTATGCACCACAATGCCTATATAGTAAAACATACATAGGCAATATAAAGAAATGTTTAAATTAAAAGAGAAATGAACATGCAAGAAATAAATAATAAAAACAATAAGAAAGAAAGAAAGTTCTTTAGCAGCTAGCACAGAGAATTAAGGCTATGAGTTGTTAATGAGCTGCTATCTGGGGTACAAGGTTTGAGTCCCTTGGCCTTTATCTCCCTTCTGTGTGACGAGCAATTCACTTAACCAGACAGTGTTCTGTGTCATCTGGGAAATTAGGTTAGACTTCTTAATCATATCTTAGACTGCAAGCCCAGTAATTATCAAAAATCCACTCTTGTTGAACCTGCAATATGAGCCCATAAAGACATTTAGATTGTGAATTTTGAAATATGAGTGTTCTGATGTAAGAGAGGTAGAATCAGTAGATAACATTTTATTTAAATGCAAGGCACAGTATTTTAAAAGACTTTGTAATAAGATGGACTATAATCATCTAATTATGCTTTTGCATAATGTCTGTACATAAGCAGTATGTTTTACTCATTTAATAGTCATGTGAAGGCCTGCTGTCGAAGCACTTCACAAATAAAGGCGACCTTATAATGGGCTTGAGTGGGTGTTCTTTTCTATTTCCTTTTTATTTATATGTTTGGAATAACTAATTGGTTTCTTGAAGAATAACCTCTGGGATAAACAGAAACATAATTTTCTGGAAACAGTTCATATCAGTCTATCCAGATTCAGAATGTTATGCTAGAATTTGACAACAGCAATTCTATTAATGTCATATATCTTAATTTCAGCAAACCTTTTGACTAAGATCCTCAAAAATGACTGCTAGGAAAACTGAAGGGACCTGGAGTAGGAGAGAAGGTATATATACAACAAGTGAATATAATGGTGGCTGCATAACAGGAATTAATGAGTGGCAGTTAGAAGAACTCTGAAATGAAAGAGAAAGTGTTTAGTAGGGTCCCATAGGAGGTGGTCCTGTGATCAGTGCTCTTTGCCATCTTTGTATCAGACATCATGAGGGCAGTAAAACAGAGTCAACCTATTTAAGACAGAAAGGCAGTGAAGGATGTGGGTACAAGCCTTCAAAGACACCTGTGGCGACCATCTGAATAGACTAAGAAATAGCATCTAAGATTTAAAGCAGGAAGCTTTAAAGCACTTCACTTGAGCCCAAATATTCCAAAACTTGAATACTGTGCAAGAAGAGTAACCTTGATATGCACAGACTAGTAGAAGATCCTCCTGAGGTAGTAATTGCACAAGTGAACCATTACGTACAGTCTGAAATGGCTCTCTAGTGAAATGCTGGCACTTGAAATGCCAAGTGCTGAAAGGCCAAAAAAAAAAAAAAAAGACAGAAAACCCGGAAAAGAGCGAATTTCGAAAAATCACTGTTTTCCTTAAAACTTCTTTACATGGGGGCAATCCCCCCTTGCACCCTTCATTTGGGGTTCAAGCACCCCACACACCCCCTGAACTTATATATACCAACTCCAAGATCGCCATACATCAGAGAAAAGGGAATATTCCAAGAAATGGCATCTCGTACTAGGTATATACAAGTTTGTTCTTTCCAGCCATGCATTTTGGGACATGCTCTAGCAGATCCCGACATTTCAAATGGTTACCGTGTGGAACAGTTGTAGGCAAGAGCAGTAAGAGGACAAAATTCAAGAACAGCAAGGTAATATTACCTGTCTCTTTTTCTACTTGTCTGTCTATAAGATCCCACTTAAAACCATGAAGATCAAAGTGTGGGGCAATGAGCAGATGAGAAGAACAAAGCTGTCTATGGAAAATTGACGATATATTTCATTTCAGACCACACCTTCCCCCAGCTGCGCTGACAGTAGGAGGAGCCAATTTAGTGACAGCCAAATACAAATGGGGGCATAACTGGGTGACACCCGTATATGCTCTCAAAACACTTTGAGTGTGTAGAAAGAAGTCTGCATGTTTTCCCTTGACAAACACATTTGTTTTTGTGGCTTTTTTAGTAGAAAAATGAAGGATGTCAAAACACAAGAAATTTAGTTATGCATAGTGCATAGTTTACATTTTACTACTTGTGTAAGGTATTATTGTTCAGAAGTCTTCAGTTCTATGTCTACATAACATAACTCTCAACCTGCAAACTGCGCTGTTGGAAAATATATAAGCGCATTGAAGTGCAAAATTCCACCACACAAGATCATTGGTTCAGCTTATTCTTCATTTAATATATTGTTGCCACTAGTATGGGTCATGTTGTTCATTGGGGGGGGCAGAAACATCACTAGACTGAGTGTGGTACAACAGAACATTCTCCATACTCCAAGATGGTGCAGTATAAAATGAAATATTGCTGGAAAATTGACCAAAAAAGCAAACTTTTCTTTCTGAGGAAGCAAACCCTCCTATGCACATCATATGATTATTCTCAATCGAAGGTTACACAACCACATAGGAAAGGGCATACCAGTGTACATAAATAGTGGGTTTCTAAACGTTTCATACCCAGCAATTTCTCAGAATTTCAATACTACACACATACACACACACACACACACACACACACACACACACACACACACACACACACACACACACACATACACACACACACACACGCACACGCATGCACATACGCACGCACGCACACACACACACACACATACAATCTCTGTCTGTACTTCTATATTTTTGAAAGCTTCCACAACTATTGTATTATCTTAATATGTTGTAACATCTGCATGTATCCACAGTAACTTACTTTCATGTTATATATATAACATAATAAATTACTGCAGTCTTCCTAGCATGAAATATAGATATATTATGCCTTAGTGCCTAGCAATCATAGTAGTTGTGAAATATACTCAAAAACAAAATGTGCAAACTGTCTTATTATTTCAGTCAACCACTACTATCTGATTATGCCTACATCTCTCAGAAATGTATTCACGCTCATTGTATTTTGCTGTATAACTGGGTCATGGCTGAAAACAGATTACTTGGATCAGTTCGCTAATGTCGCCAACATTAATAAGTAATTGAATGAATAATTAAAAATGATCTTATACTTAACAGGCTGCTTCTTCTTTTTTTTTTTTCTTTTCTGTTTCTTAATACAAAGGTACTTAAAAGTTTGGCTTAGCTGGCAAGGTAATATCCCCCCCAAAGCACCAGAATTCCAGCTGTGTTTATAGTATGAAAAGTCCTGCAAGGGAAGAGCATAGTAAACATATTAATATATCACATTTGCATGCATTGTTGCTAGAGGCAGTATTTAAGAACAGACAGCAAGTCTCTACAAATCTTTCCTCCTGAACATGCTCTACAAAACTTCTGTAGTATAACTTCTGAGCCATGTTGATATGATGAGAAAACAATGATCACATTCAGGAGGGTTGCAGGTTATAATAGAAGAGATATCCCACTGTAATTTTGCACATATATAGACAGAGGTTGGAGTGAGAGATAAATGCAAACAGTAAAATACATGGAATTTTATCTGAATGACTAGTTTAAAAGAGTCAGCACTTTACTATTATGAAAATGTCATATTTATGTATATTCTTCATCTATTTATTTCATAATATTTGTAAAGCTAATTTATAAATACTTTTTTCGGATACCTGCATTAATTTCAGTGTTACAGTAAATTACCACTGCATGTGAATATCATAACTATGGATTTAGAAAATACTTTTGATAAAAATTTCTTCATGAGCAAATGACAGTCTTCCATACATTTTAAATGCTCTATTAGAACAGCAGCAGCGATAGCTGTTTTTGTTAAATAATACCTCATAGTTCAAACAATCAACATCAGAAGTTTCATACTAAAGACACAACCAGTCAAAAGTGAGGCTCCATGAGTAGTCCAAGGCCAAATCTTCTTCCATCAGGGTAGACATCTGTACTCCAACATATGCTTTAAACTAAGATATTTCATGGAAAGCAATTTACTGACAGTAGCCAGCATTGCAAATCTACTGAATTCTTTGGCAAAAGCAAGAAGCCATGCACCTCCTACATAGATGACACCCCTTTGAAAGCTGACTCATTTCCATGGGGTGTCATTGAGAGGAACATCCTTCTCAATCTGAAGTAGTGGGATGACTTGCTACTGGACTTCTGATCAAGCCAGGTTCTGTCCATAGCAAACACCATGTTCAGACAAAGAAGGCTTGTACCAAAGGTCATGCCAATATTGCAAAATTAATTAATTATATTATTTGTTTATTGCCTTCTGTTTATCACGAGATTCCGATTGGGCTTACAGTCCCATTTTCAAAAGAGGCTGAGAGAGAGAAAAGCTCCATGAACAAAAAATTCAATAGCACTTTTCTGAGATACACAGAAGAAACATTTACATATGGGAAAAAGCATTTCAGTTTTAGATTAATATACACAGTTTCAGATATTTATATACATTGTTTACAGTACTGATAGCTGAAGTTAAGACTGTAGTTTATAATACATATTTACAAAATAAAATAATGATAAAAGAAAACTAGGAGTGATGCAGAAGAAGGAAAAAGAACAGTGAGAATGTAGAAATGACTAGACAGTATAGTAGTGATAAGTGACGTAGAGCTAAGTGAAGTGGTAGATAGTCTGAGTGAGGAGTAGGTGGAAGGGAATAAGCTGGGAGAAAGAAACTTGGGGCAAGAAATGTAGGAAGGAAAACAATTAGCCAGGATGGGTGCTTGAGCAGAGCCAGGTGAAATCCAAGGAAAAGTAAAGCGAGTTTCCTGCTGTGTTATAGCATTTGGAGGTAGATGGTAGGCCTTTGTCACTAGATCTCAAGGGCTTTGGTAGGGAATAGTTTTGATGGTGTTTTGTAGTGATGGACAGGCATCAGGTTTGTGAATTAGTTTGAGTGTGGTAAGTAGTAGGTAAGCTGATTGGGTAATTCAAGTCATTTTAGGTTTTTAGTGCTAAGCAGTGATGAGTACAATGTAGTAAATTATATGCAAATTTGGTTATTTTGTTGTAACAGGCTTCTAGTTTATTTTGTAGGGAGGATTGAATTTAAGTTAGCATGGGTGATAACATACAGTAAAGTGGGGAGGCTGTAGGAAACTACTACTCATCTTTTGGAGGAGTTTGTAAGGTAGGAAATGTTGAGGTAAAGAAATTCCAGTTATTGGTGATTTTTGTTTGATGGAATGAGAAATATGTAAGTTAAAAATTAAGTTGTAATCCATTATGACTCATAACAGTTTTGATATGGATATGGTTTCTATGATGGTATCGTTAGCTGAGGTGATGTTAAAGGATAGTTTGAGCAAATTTAAAGGTCTTGGTATAAAAAACATTATTTTTTTTTTTTTTGCATTTAGAAGTTGATGGTCACTTAGCCATGTCTCAGTAGAGGAGAAAGACTCTTGAGTTATTTGTTGGAGTTATGAGAGGTTGGGGCAGGGCATATAGGGTAGTGCTGTTGGTATATTGGACCAAGGTGACATGGTTGCTGGCTTTATGAAGGTTGTTTTAAAGCTGTTGATAAGTAATGGGAACCATTTGGCATGCTGACAGAGACAAGTAGGAAAGAAGAGAGGTCTTGTTTCCAATTTACAGCCTATAGTCCATTAGAGACATAATAGTGAATCCAGGAAAAGGCTGACTGGGATAGAGAGAGGAGAAATGGTTGTTACAGAAGGACTTGGTGTGATACAGTGTCAAATGCTTTAGACATGTCCGAAAAAAGGGAGTATACTAGGTTGCTGTTATTTTGTTCTGAATTTATGATTTCAGTGAAATTAAGTAGTGCAGCTGTTGTACTGTAGTGGAAACCATGTTGAGTGGAGGAGAGAGCATTGCTGTTTGTGAGACAGGTTAGGAGTTGCGAGTGTATACATGTTTCTATCATTTCCATAGGGGAGGTAAAATTCCTATAGTTCAGTAGATAGAGAGGGCTGTTTTAGTCATGACTTTGTGTAAAGGTATGATGTGCAATCTTTCCAGATAGAGGAGGCATAGTTTTCTGTAACAGATCTAGTTATCAGTATGCAAACTGGATATGCAATGATGACTGTTGCCATTTTGAGATATTCTGGTGGTAAATTGTCAGCTGTGGCAGCTCAAATTTTAAGTTTTTGGAGATTTGGAGATGCTTTTTTGATAGTAGAGGTTAGTAGTAGCTGTATGAATAAAGAAGAAAGGCTTTTCACATGGAAGGCATAGTGAGGGAAGTAGGTTGTTTACTTTTGAGTAGAGGATAGATGGAGTGATATGGGTATTGAATTGGGTGGCTATGAGGACAGTGTTGTGATTGGTTGTTGATGGATTGATGGATTGTCTGGGGTACAGGAGGCTTTTTAGGGTTGACCAGAATTGTTGGGATTTTGTTGATGCTAACTGTGGAGCTTCTGAAAGTAGATGGTTTTGTCTGATTTGATTTTTTGCTTAACATGATTTCTAAGATGCTTAAACTGTTGCCAGTTTCATTGTGTTTACTTTCTTTCTTGTTTTGCAGAACTAGTCTCTCTTGAGCATAAGTTGTCTTGAACCTCTTGTGAGCCAGGGTGCAGGGTTGCTTTTTAATCTTTTACTACTAACAGGGGCTAGTTAATTGAGGATGGGCCGGATTCACAAAACCTCTGTGTAAGACTTAATATGTCTTACTCGGAGGCTGCAGTTGAACGGTATGACATCAGCGTACCATGAATATTCATGAGGGCATGCTGACTCATCCGTAACTCTTACACGGACTGAGTAGGCAAGCAGGGGGCGTGTCCGACTGCCGAGCAGTCTAAAAGTCCACGCCCCTGCAAGGTTTTAAAAAGTATAATGTCAACAGACAAGAAAGAGTCTGCTCAAATGTACTTGCACCCAACACCACACTCCCTGACACTGTAAACCCCCATCAGAGTTATAAAACGGAAAAAATTATTTTGTTTTTTAAATCCACGATATAGCTGCCCGTATTTGCGCTTGTTTGCATGGGTGTGCCCATTGCTTAACCGCAGTTAGCAATTGTGACATTGAAGAGCATATAAGAACTACTTATGCAAATTAATCCAAATAGCAATAGCGTAATGGTAGAGCGTATGCACAAAGAGAAGGCATTCATGGTTTGAGTCCCACCACTCCCCTTCTTATTTATGTTTTAAATCAGTATTTGAAATAATACCAGACAAATATGATTAAAATTTTATTAAAAGCAGTGACATGGCCAATGTATCAGAGAACAAAATATATATTTTTAAAAGACCCAGATATATAATAGCCTGCCGTTAAGCAACGTTTTACACAGCTAAACACAGGTGCCCATAGTTTAATAGCACTATACCCATCTAAACAGAGGTGCCCATAGTTTAATAGTGTTTTATCCAGCTAAACAGAGTTGCCCATAGTGTAAAAGTGCTTTACCCAGTGCAATAGAGTTGCCCAATGTTTAAAAGCGCTTTACCCAGTGCAATGTGTTTGCGCGGACGTGCACGCCGTGCCAACCAGGGCACCGTAGGGCATAGGGGAGCAACGTAGAGCTAAGTTGGTTAAACACAGCCACACCCCCTAGCCTGTCTAGACAGTATTAAAATAAAAGAATAACAAGGTTTGAATCCAGGACCCTTTGCATCATAATCAAAGCCACTAAGCCATGACAACATAGGGGAAACAGCCACTATTAACATACATAAACTTAGGAATGGTAGTTTAACCATTACTAAGCAGGTCTGCAGTCAGCAGAGAATTTTACAAAATGGCCAATCACAAAAAAGTGCGGGAAATGCGGCATATTTAAGCCCCACAGGGGGGAATACACGGCATAACTGATTGTAGCTCACATCTGCGGTCAGAATGTCTGGTGTTGGCAAGGGAGTGTGCTTCCGAGCGCAGAGATGGGGCACCGAGGAGTCCAAATACATGGTTTGGCTCCTAGTCCACCATCACAAGGCAAGACTCCTGCAGGGCCAGTCCCAAGGGACGGAGTACAAGGCAGAGGCTTGGAACCGGTTAGCTCGTGACCTCACCGGTGCCACATGCATTCCCCAGACTGGTGAGCAGGTCCGTCACCACCATGCGGACCTGAAGAGACGAAAGGAGGACTGCCTGAACCAGTGGATACAGGAGGCCCGTGGGATGTGGGATGCCCCACAACTGAGTATGTAGCCATGGAATGCAGTATGTAAGGATTTAAAATGGAGTATGTATAATGGATAGGAATGTCTCAATATCCCTTCATTTACTTTACAGCTGCAGGTGACCGTGTTACGACTCAGCAAGCCTATGAAGATAGGCTGCTAAGGCTGCGCCGCCAGGCAGGTTAGTGATTATTCTGCATGTACTGTTATATAAAATATGGAAGAGAGCATGAAAGAAAGTGTTGTAGTCCAATAATACAGCCATAAAATGGACTGAATAAGTCCTCTGTATGTACTGTCAGATAAAAACATTAGAGAGGCAGAAAAAGAGTGTAGTAACCCATTAAGAAAGGTAACAAATGTCTGGAATAATATCTCTGCAGGCACTGTCATATAAAATAATATGTGAGTGAGCCTGAAAAAAGAGTGTGCTAACCTATTAATAAAGGTGTAATATGTCGTGAACATGTCTGCCATATATACCGTTAAAACAAATAAAGGAGTGAGCCTGTGGAAAAGTGTGTAATGTCATTAATAAAGGTCTAAAACCCAGAGTGTGTCTGTTTCACTTAGTATGAAATGTTGTACCCTTGCATTATACAAATAGTAATGTGTTAGAAAGTGCTGGCAACCCAGAGTTCTGCAGTCCCATCTAAAGTGGGTGATGGAAGTGCTAGTAGCTGTGAAGTAAATATACAGTCCTCAACAGTCAGTTACTGGCTGGCATGCATACGTAAATCTGGCACACGATTAGCATGTGAATATGTTCCCCAGAAATGTAAGTGTGCTTCAATAAATGCAGGGTTCTGTACAATTAGAAGTGAAAATGTCATGTGAAAACATCCAGATATGTAGATAAATAAATATAAATGCAACCATGAAATATGTAGCAGTAACATCTGCATCCTGGACAGTTAGTATGTGAGATATAGGTCAAGTATAGATTGAACTAGCCAAACCCATTACACAACCTAATACATGGTGGCAAGTGTAATAATACATGTAGGGACTATACACCTGCAGTCACTAGAAATGTAGTGTAGAGTAAAAGTGTTTATAAGATGTTAATGGAGGTTTTTTCTACACCCTACTGTTTGTGCATAAACCATGCAATTCCGCACCTCAATGGGTATGTGTAATCTTAAATATTTGTCGGGATATATGTCCTATTGTTCCATAAATATTTGCACTCATGTTGATGCATGTGTCCTGTTCAAACACCATGTTCATGGTGGCCTGTTGCTACCAATCATCCCTGCATGCGGTTGGAATAACCACTGTTGTTCAATATATGCATGTGTTATGTTTGCTGTTCAATTGTTGGAACTGTGGTGGGTTGGGTTAATGGGAATATTACTGCATGCTGTTACAACTAATCTGGAATGCTGTTGTTTATGTTGTAATGAAACACACCGAATCACAGAACGCATGGGAAGGCCGGTCCGAACGGACCCACCTGTCCCTCCTCAGTTGGCGAGTGCACCTGGCACCAGTGGCTCTGGTGCCCAGCCCGGACTCCCCTCCTCCGTTGGTCCTGTGCCACCTTTGGGTGGAAGCACTACAGGGGATGGGGCTCGTCTCCCCCATGCAAGCGTGGGCGAAGAAGGGCTACCCGTCACCCTTCGAAGGGTCCAGGCTGTGGTGCATAGGGAGATCCAGCGTTCAGTCGCTGATCCCCTACGCCAGCTTGAGGCAAGAGTGGCGCATCTCACGGGTGAGCCTGCCCGTCCTACTCATCCCCCAGTACAGCCACCCCCGGGGCTGTGAAGGTGCAGTGGTGACTGCCCATGGGTGGGGATCTCAGTTCCACTGTTACCATCTGTGGGCTCATGGGCTTGCGATTTCCAAACAACCTTCCCCGTCAATTGTGTTCACCCACCCCATGTGTCAAATTCCGCCCCTGTATGCGTCTTGTTTCTCTTATCTGTTTACCTCCCCAACATACCTCCCCAAATATACCTATTTCCCCTACCTCACTTACCACTCTCACCTGAAAAAAAAAAAAGGGCAATCTGTACCCGAAAAAAAATTACGCCCCATACATAGCTTCCCATTTTGCACACATGTCCATAGGACATGTACATCAATAATTCTAATTGGCAGTGCAACAAACTATGTTGTCCTCACCCCTCTCTCAGGGGTGGAAGGTCTCAAAACTCACTCCAAATTTTCAACATATGCACAGCTGTTGCTGTTAAAGAAATGGTTAGCTATGGGCCTTCCCTACACCCGTCCTGCACATCCCGAGCTTGTTTTCCTACTGTCTGTCCCTCTCTGTCCCCCTTCTTTCACCACTTTCCTATCTCCCCATTTTCTTTTCTTTAAAAGAAATTAGCGCAGGGGTTAGTGGGAGTAAGCACTTTTAAGCAGTAGTTAGCAGGGATGCGGGAGTGTGAGCTTGTGTGCGCTTAGCTAAGCATTGCTAAGCATCACTCAAACCCATGCCAATCCGCTTACAACTGCTTAAAAGTGCCTTAGTCACTCTGTATGACAAGGCCCTTGTATTGCTCAGCAGCAAAATAAAAATACCCTTGTCAGTCTCGAACCCAGGACCGTGGACTCACCAGTTTCCATGAAGTACCACTAAACCACAGCAGCTATACAATAACTTAGTGCTGAAAGCAATTTATCATGCATTACCATGAGTGAATGTAAAGGGAAAATAGGAATGGCATAACACAAATCTTATTCTGTGGGCCTTAACCAGCAGGTGTTGTTGAATTGCATGACATGACTGTGAAAAGAGAATCAGCCATGCTAGTAGGGAATAAGGTTACAGCAGCAGCTTACAAAACCCACACAGTATCAGAGCAGGATACACACTGGCATATTAGCATAGGTGACAGGCCAGACCTCCCAACAGTGACTGCTCTACAGTGATGACCCTGATTAGTAAACAAAAGTTAGCTGTGCCCCTCTGACTCCCTGTGAAATGTACTAACAGTAAGCAGAAAGGCATTGAATCTCACTTAATAACAGATGTCAATAAGTGAGAGTAGACACCGCTTGCACGTCAGAAAAGGTGTAGTAATAGAAATGGTCTGAATCACCCAAAGTCTGAACTGAAAAATAAAGCTGTCCAAATACCATTAAAATGACCAGTAGTCCATCAATAATCCACTTTATTAAAAAACTAACACAGGAGCAACTACCATAAGCGCTTTCGTCTTAGGCACAAGACTTCATCTGATGAAGTCTTGTGCCTAAGACGAAAGCGCTTATGGTAGTTGCTCCTGTGTTCGTTTTTTAATAAAGTGGATTATTGATGGACTACTGGTCATTTTAATGGTATTTGGACAGCTTTATTTTGTGTTCTTGGTTGGACTTTGGTTTCATTCATTTATCTGAACTGAAAAATGTCAGAACTATATCACAGGTGTATCCCAGTTATATGTACCTTTCCCTGAGGCTGTTCAAATATATACATGAGAGTATCTGAGGCCTGGAAGAGTCAGAAACACACAGGCATATCAGCTTGTCTGCTGTTACACACACTGCAAATAGCTGTAAAATGAATCCCACAAGCATGCCCTTATGTAGAAGTGCAACAGAGAAATAGCAAAAGATGTAGCCATGTACTGCTAGCAACCACCTGTGACAATGCCATTGTTCAGGTGCTGAAAAGACTGCTGTGGTGCACAGTCAAAGAATACTAGGCTGACCTATGTCTACCATCTGGATATGTCCACAGGTGGGAGCTACTCAGACAGACTACAAGCCTTCATGGACTTACAGGTACACAGCAACTCTGCATGTTCAGCAAGATAAACATCACACGATAATAAATAATGCACACTGCAGTTCTGCACCCCTATCCAAAGGTACTATATACCCGTGTAGTCAGGCACAACCAAGGGTTTAGGTAGGCATACACAGTACAGAAATATGTCCAGTCATCCTGAGCAGACTGTGTTAATGCCAACACAAACCACAAACTGTTCAGATGTGAGTAACGTACTAATGACAGTATAGCAGTTCACAAACAGTGCATGTGCCTGATATTCATAATTGGTAGTACAACATACTTAGATGTCCTCACCACTCTCTCAGGTGTGGAAGGTTTCAAATATCCCACCTAATGTATTGCGTATGCACAGCTGTTGCTGGTAAAGAAATGGGCAGCTATGGACCTTCTCCACACCCATCGTGTACATCCCAAGCTAGTTTCCCTACTATCTTCCCCTCTTTGAGCACCCTTTATCACCACATTCTTATCTCCCCATTTACTTTTCTGTCAAAGACATGAGTGCGGGGGTTAGCGGGAGTGAGCACTTGTAAACAGTAGTCAGCGGGTTTGCACCAGTGTGTGCAAGTGTGCGCTTAGCTTAGCATTGCTAAGATATGATAAGCTCTGCCAAGCTTAGCTTACTATTGCTAACATAAAGTAAGCTAAGCTAAGCTTAGCTTAGTATTGCTAAAATACAATAAGCTAAGCTAAGCGATGCACAAACCCATGCCAACTCGCTTACAACTGCTTAAAAGTGACTTTTTCACTCTGTATGACAAGGCCCTTGTATTGCTCAGCAGCAAAATAAAATACCCTTGTCAGTCTCAAACCCCACACCTTGGATTCACCAGTCTGCATGATGTACCACTAAGCCACAGCAGATACACAATAGCTTGGTGCTGAAAGAAATATAACATGCATTACAAGGAGTGCATGTAAAGGGAAAATAGGAAAGCCATAGGAATACATTGCAATAAAGAAATATAACATGCATTACAAGGACGGAATGTAAAGGGAAAATAGGAAAGCCATAGGAATACATTGCAATAACTACTGTTGTATGCCAGTTAATTCCCTAATTCCAAAAGAAAGTACATGCTCCCATGTATCTAGTGTTAGCATTAGGAGGTGTGAGTAAACTTACACACTGAGAAGAGTGTACTGGAAGAAGCAACGTCAGGTTTCAGTACAACATGCATTTCACTGGCTACAACCCAGCTTCAGATATGAGACATATACCAACCTTCTGACTGACACAACAGTGTCCACAGCAAACAAGCATGGTCCCCACCTTGCAAAACTGAAAGGCCTACATCTACCTAACCTATCATTTTATAGCAGTGTCCTGAAATCACAGTGAGAACTGCAATTACCACACAGCAGGCTGCATGCAATTACTAAATGGTGGGCACCAATTGGTGCAGAGGCCATCACATGCACATGTGCAGATACCTGCAAAAGCAGCCTGTACTTGCTGTCCACACATGCAATAATATCATTGCAGCAACTGGAGAGAGAGAGAGCGAGTGAGAGAGACAGACAGACATACAAACAAACAAACAAACAGAGGCAGTTGGAGACCAACCCAATAAATAACAACAAACAGAGGCAGTTGGAGAGACCAACCAAAAAAAAAAAAAAACAGAGGCGGTTGGAGACACCAACCAACCAAAACAAAAAATAAAACAAACAGAGGCAGTGGAAGACACCAACCTAAACAAATAAAAAAAAAAACATCAACAGGTACAACAGACTGAAGTGAGAAATACAAAGGTAAGGTATGTAACACAGATGTATTTGCTGGCATCCGAATGATGTGTCTGAAGGGTACTCTACATTCTGTGAACACTCCTTATGTGGTAGCAGTCCATATCTCTATGTATATGCAGATGTGCATAGGGCAAGGGACATAGTGCAACTGTTAGTGAAGGCTGGACATATATATGTATTTGAAGGTTGCTATGTGCACATATCTATGTAGGTTGTAGTGTGTGGCATTGAAAACAGCAAGCAGTGCAGGTATATGTCATGTGGTGATTAAATGCTGTGGGACTGAGTTACAGCCAGTGAGGTCTGCTACGGCTATACGGCCTGAGATCAGCGAAATGCATTCTGCACAACACTGTGCAATATTATTACATAATTGTATGTCTCACAACTGTTCCATAATTGATATTCCTACCATGAAAGGTGGGCAGTATATGTGCATATATGTGCATGTATATGTACAGCAGTGGCTGTTTACAAGTATGTGTGTATATATATATATATATATATATATATATATATATATATATATATATATATATATGTGTGTATGTATGTATGTGCATATACACACACATATATATATATAGATATATATGTATATATACATATATATATATATATATATATATGTATATATATATATATATATATATATATATATATATATATATATATATATATAGATATAGATAGATATATATAGATATATGTATATATAGATATATACATATATAGATATATATAGATATATAGATATGTAGATATATACATATATACATATATAGATATATATAGAGATATATAGATATATACACATATATATGGATATCTATGGATATATACAAATATGTATATATATATATATATATATATATATATATATATATATATATGCATATATGTATATAGATATATATATAGATATGTATATATAGAATGATATATAAATATATATGTATATAAATATTTTTATATATATATATATATATATATATATATATATATATATATATATATAGTGAGAGAGGGAGACACGGGGTCAGACGTATTGCAACAGGTGCCTGGTGACCAAGGCATGGACTGAACACCAGTGTTGATACTGCAGTGCCATACCCCATTCCAAAACACTTTACCCACTAACTACCAGATAGGCTGTTGTCTGACTAACACTGAAAGTGTCAGAAGGGAACATGGGACACAGGTGGACAGTAGCCTCCCCTTTGATATTCACAGTGCCACACTAGTCTTGCAATCTGTCTACGTGGTACGTGTAATCACAAACGATGTGTCATGTACGGAAATATAGGTCAGTGTTCCCTGTACTTATCACAATGCCCCATGTGGTATGTACCTCACATGACAACTGCAGCAAGTGGAAAGGCCACAGACATACCTCACAAAGGGTAATACTGCCCTGAAACACATACCCTATGCAGACTGACTCACATAACCACAGCTACAGTGCGTTGTATACCTGCCACCCTGAGGTTACCTCTGCCAAACATACAGAGGTATGCCACACCCATAGCAGTCAGACAACCACCATGTCAACACCTCACAATCCCACTGGACTACACGGCCTAGGTCCCTTGTCCCCACAACCTCACTAAACAGCACGTGCTGGAGGGATAGGCTCCTACTGGCAAATATGCCATACTCTTGAGTAAACCACCCAGCATGAACAAACAAGGCTCCTCAGTAGCAGATTTCAGACATACCCCTGATGATTGTCTGGGGGATAGGTAACACACCCTGGGAATCACCTCTGTGTATCCGGTTGACAGGAGGAAGTGAAATCTAATTACATGTGTGTCACAGGCCAGGGTAGCATATGGCTAGGTTGCTGTAGGCCCCAGGGATAATAGCGTATTACCTACTTATGACACAATACACACAGACATGTACACAGTGCAATACATGCTATGTGAGGTGGAATGAGTGTGACAGTGAATGCGTGCAAGGTCTGTGACGGTGTGATAGCTAAGTGTGAGGTTGTTTCTGTCATGGTCGTTTGTGTCCTAAGTGTGAGACCAGAGAAAGATGTGTCAGTTATTGGGATGCAGACATAGTAGGATGGTATATGTTGTGACATAGTTCCTTGTGTACGACTGTGGTGTCCCATCATAGGCTGAAGCAATACATGTATGCTCAGTAAGTGGTACTGCTGGTGAATCCAGCCGACATTTGAACTGTTGTACCACCTGAAGCTGTAGGCCTAAACAGCACAGTATGGTGTATGTTCACATTCCCTGGTAACACTGTCTTGTGTGTTTCCTGTAGTCTGCACAGATTACATTCCTCAGGCATAGGCATCTGTAAGTAGGGGCACACAGTACTGTAAGGTACATAGCAAATGCTCATCTGTGTTAGCATACATTTGTGTGTTGTATGAATGTCTGATGTGTGTGTAATGATGCCTGTACCATGTCCGCAATCACATGTGTGATGCAGGGTTTGCGTGTGTACCTAGCAACATGTATACTCTGTTACAGCAGTATGCCAGCTATATTAACAACTGTGCACATATGTTAGGTAGGGGTATGGCATCAATGACTAGGGTGGGTTATTGGTTATACTGTAACTGTACTTCACATTCATTGCAATGGATGACATATTTCTGCATGCATTAGCTTGATATGTACCCCCCTGGCAAGGCTGTGCATTGGATCCCAAACAGTGAGCCGAGTACTGGTGTATACTGGTGTGTCATATGGAGTGTGGCAGGCACTGTCAGCTAGTTGTGGACTGAGCACTGATATGTGATATTGAATGTGTGTATCCTCTGACAGATGAACAGATGCTATATATGGCAGTTAACTGATATCTGTACTGTATAATGTTAAGTGTGCCACATGACTTGCTCACACATATCGTTTACTTGTCTTCCAGGCTTATGGCTCATCACAGAAACCCCTGCTACACAGCTGCAGAGGAACAGGAAATCCACCACAGCCTGGTTCAGCACTATACCCTGCTGTTTTCAAGGGCCAGCCAGCACCTGCAGGAGCATACTGCACTGTGGCAAGAACTTGTTTGTTGGGTAAATGACATAGGCAAACATAACCGGACATATGAGCAGGTATGCCATCACTGCAGTGATTTAATTAGACATGTCAAGTGACATGCATCTAATATCCACAGACAACAGCTTGCCACAGGTGGTGGGGTGGCCATACACCCCCCCCTCACCAGAGTGGAGGAACTGCTGCTACATGTGGTGGCTCCTGGCCTACAGAAACAACAACATCACACATGTGTCGTCATGGAGGCCGGAGCCACCAGCATGGTGACATGGAGCGTGCAGGTAACATGCCCTAGCTGTAGACTACTGTTACCTGTATTGTTATATTATGCATGTGTGAGATGTGTACTGTGTTTAGCAGTTGTGCTGCCTATTGTGTGCAATACTGATAATTTGAATAGTATCTATACACCTATGCCTGTTGTTCTACTGTAGTTTAGCACACTCACAGTAGCAATGCCACAGTTGTGGCCACTGACAAACTGTGTCATATTCTTGCAGGTCCCTCTGGTGTGACAGCAAGGCAGACGTTATGTGCTGTTGAGTGTGTTAACACTTTAAACCTGGTATTGAACTGTGCATGTCATAGGTGAGGTGTAGGTCATGTACACATAACACACCTACGCATAATGCATGCTGTGCATGTTTGCTGTGAGACATGAAACATCTCAGTAATGTCAGTAGCTGCCTCAATCACATGCAGTGCACAGAGCATCAGACACAAATGTGGCAACACTGTACTGCACATTGGATAGGCATAGTTGACACACATGTACACAACATAACACGTTTGTCATACGCAGTACACCTCAACGTGCTACACATAGTGTAACCGGACACCTGCTGCCAGGTCACACTTCAGTATCCCACATGTCATCCACACACCACACATACTATACCTGAGGGGTAGGGGCCTAACATGGGGCTGTGCAACACTCCTCAACACATAACACAGTCATGTTAGGCAATGCTCCCTATTGGACACCTCACACACCCTTGTGCAACATGGCTGTGTAATTGTGAACTTAGCCATGGCATTGCGGTTCAGGTACAGCATGCTAGGCGGTGGTCTAGCACACTTTAGTGGCCTTGAGTGACCACATGATGCATGATGATGATGGCTAATGGTACTACACCCCATACTGTTACAATGACCATGTCCAGGATTGGTATCCCATCACGTATACATGCACCACTCATCCTGTGTGTGTACATAGCATGCATGTGCTACACCTGTGTCCACAATTATCTGCTACAGACACTGCAATCAGACATGGAAATCCATGTGACACACAGATAACACAAGCAGTCATGGTATGTTTACCTGTGTGTGATGGTGCACAGGACATTGCAGAGCTTATAATACTTGCACAGAAATGTCGTGTCCTTGTACACATTGTGTTCCAGGGTGTAGGCAATCACTGAACATGTACACACATGCACCACAACCATGTACACTGTCATTAACTATGGCTGTCTTCACTCACACCGCATGGACTTGATCAACACTTATTCTGCATGCTGACACGTGTGCATGACTGTTTGCCTTGTGATACTGTCACCCACCTTCAACCAGTATTGAGTATGATTTGGATTTCTGTTGTGTGTGTGTATCTGTCAGAAGAAAAATTCAGACGAGTCACATCTGCCTCAGGTGATGAAAAACTTATTTATTAGCAGCTAACCAGATTACACATCATGTTGGCCAAGATGATCTCCTCTGGTCAACTTGTTTACTGACATAAACTTTTATACTGCAAGCAAAACAACTTTTTGTTACATTTCTGACCATTGACAGTTGGCTATGGAAAAACACCTGTGGTAAACATGTTTATCAAAATTACCTCAAGCCAACAGTTAGTGCAGAATGTTCAAGAAGTACAGAATGTTCAGTTCAACAATGGTAGCTCAAATTTTCCAGGACACACAGCCTGCTTCAGTAAATTAACTCTTACTCGGCCGTGCATCCTTATCCCAGGCTTCACTAAGCTATAACCAAGTCTCTTTATTCTGAAAAGCAGAAAACAGTTATTATTCAGGTTTATAAGCAATGCTGCCTTTTTTTCACAGATGAGGCCCATCTTTGATAGGCATATCCCAACAAATAACATGTTCACTTTGCAAGAAGAGGAAAAAGACAAATAACAGTATGTTTTTTAAAACTTTTCTCTTAACATTTCCCCCCTGAAAACACTTTTTATTTGTCTTTTTATTTCAGCAATATATAGTAAAAACTAAGTTTTTCTTTGCATACATTACTTCATTGGCAAGACAAACTTTTAAACTTTAAAAACATTTGCAAAAAGTCACATTTCAATGTATTTACTTCCACCAGTCTGTTGCAATTGCTGGTACATCATCTTTGTAACAGCAGTATCAACCAGTCTTTGTAGAAGACCTCTGATACAGGGTATACAACAGCAACCACATACCACCACGATAGCCACAGCGACTCCAACGGACACCAGGAAACTGCTGATGAGATGACTCCATTTTCCAAACCACACTTGTAGAAAGTCTGTAAAGGGATTACTGACCCCAGAGTTCTCTGCCAATTCTTCGGATTATTTACCTTATGTCCTTGCTCAGCTAAAAAACTAAGAAGGGCAAGGGTATCCCTTTTACAACCTTTCTGCGTGGGTGAGGCCAACAAAATATCATCTACATACAACAGAACCTGGCTTCCCTCTGGGGGAACAAACTGAGCTAAATTTGCAGCCATTTCTTGTGCGAATATTGTCGGACTCTCACAATAACCCTGTGGCAATCTGGTGTAGGTGTATCTTTTTCCTTGATAAGTGAATGCAAACCAAAATCTACTCTCCTTATGTAGTGGTATGGAGAAAAAAGCATTGCTTATATATATGACAGAAAAATATCTGTTTTGAGGTAGTAAATCATTAAGTAATGTATAGGGGTCAGGGACCATCAGTGCTCTTGGGATCACAGCTGAATTAACTGCTTGTAAATCCTGAACCAACCTCCATGACCCATCCGGTTTCTTTACAGGAAACAACGGAGTATTGCAGGGTGAATCTGGGCATTTAACAAGAATTCCTATCTGTTTTAGCTGCTCACTGACTGGCGTCATTCCTTCCTCTGCTTGTTTACTTAGTGGGTATTGGTGCTTACAAGGTCTAAAACCTGACTTTGGAGTTATACAAACTTCACCTGCTGTTTTCATCAGTCCTACATCCCCTTTACCTTTTGACCATAAATCTACAGGTAAGTCACTTAACGCACTATCTTCCTCTTGAGGTAGAAAGATTCATGCCATTTCTGTTTTGTCATCCCTGAGGTGCACGCTTGGTTGTGCCCAAGTTACCCAATTCAATCTTTGTACCTGGATCTGTTGATCCTTCAACTGACTTTCGGACATTGTGTCCCAATTCGTTACCTTTTTTGCCAAATCTACCCAATGTGTCCCCATCGCTTTAGTAATTGAAATATGTGGGCTATAACCTGAGCGATATAGAGAACTCATTTCCTTGGTCAAAGTACAGGTCACTACTGTATTACCTTGCGTATCCCAAAACATATCATTCAAAATTATCCTTGCACGTTTGTGCTTAAAGAATTCTTTTTCAAATTCTTTATCTGGACCAGGGGCCTTTTTATAGAACATTGTACAATGTAAGTGTGCCGCAACCTGAGGTGACCCGCTCCTAGATTTACTTAAAGCTAGGTTGATCAAATCTGTATCAACCCTCCCCGGGCCATTTGAAATCAAGTCCTGGCTATACCAGTAAAACAAGTCTTGTACTCCCTGTACCACCAAGCCATCCGCTAACCTTTTTGCCTCAATGCCTTTAGGTGTGGGAATTGCCGCTATTCCAAACAAATGCATCAAATCTCTTCCCAGCAAATTAACTGGACAAACTTTTGATATAATTACCCTACACATAACAGTTTGGTTTGTTTGCGGATCTGTGAACAATAGAGGATGAGACAGTGTTTTTTTATAGATTTTCCCATTTGCCGCTTTCACAAGGACAAACTCATCTGTTTTGCAGTTCGGAGGCAGAACTGCTGGACCCAAAAGTGTACGCGATGCACCTGAATCACATAAAACTCCACTTTCTGTCCCTCAACCAAAAACTCTATCATGGGTTTTTGATCTAGATGCATAGCAATACCCAAATTTGCCAGGTTTATGACTTCACAGTCACAATCCCGCCCTTCCTTATGGGTGTTCTGACATTCATCGCAGAGAGTGTCTGCCTCATCATCATCATCACAATCATTCTCACTTTCTTCTTTTCTACAATAATCACAATAATGAATTTGGTGCCTTCCTTTACTATCATATAGTCATGTGGAGCCTTTGTTCGTAAGCTGTGGGGGATGTTGCCACTCTTCACAGTCGGCAGCGAAGTGCCCACGTCTACCGCACTTAAAACATTCTCCACGTTTTAACCTTCCCTCATATTCCTCTGAATGTCCACCCGGTTCATTTAACGTGTCCCATTTCGGGCCCCCACATTTTTTTACACCACCACGGTGCCCTTTTCCCCTTTGGTCCTGTACCAAGAATATACCACCATCATCCCCTACTGCTAACACTTGTACTTTCTTTTTCTTTTTCAAATTGAAATGTCGCTCAGCATGCCGTGCATATTTAAACAAAGGTTGCAGTCTACATGTTCTATGATCTACCATATGCTTAGTTATAAAACTACTTATCGGAGCCTTACAACCTTTAAGAAAAGCATTTTTCAATTGTTGTTCATATGGACTATCATTGGTCTGATCCTGCAGAATCATCATTTCACAATGGTTATTGAACACTTTTGTCAATCTTACAATATAGTGATCTACAGATTTATCATCATTTTGAATGCACTGATTTATTACTGTCCAATCTGCTCTTGGATGCCACTTATCAGAAATTCTCTTTAACAGATCAGTGACTCGCGTGTCTAACACCCCAGAATTATGCTTTAATGTAGTGCCGTCATCTGCCTTACATGTCCAAGTACCACAAACTAAATGCCAATCTGGACCCAGGATTTGTCACACTACTTGTTCTACTTCTAAACCATTTAGATGATAACTTAAATGCATACCAACTATGTCCTCAGAAAACTTTTGGAAATTAACCTTGGGATGAGGAATACCATCTGTAGCTCGTTTTATATCCTCTCTAGCCCAGGAATGATAAACTACAATAGTTGGCTCTTGTCCAACATCCCCTGCTTGTGGGTTTGCAACTTGTATTAAGGGAAGAGCTTCTGAGTAGTCAGAAAGTTTAATGGCCCAATGTACTTGCCCTGCTGGTCCTGACCTTAACTGCATAGGTTGGTCTACCTGTTGCAAAGCAATCTTGGGTACTACGGGAATTTGCGGGTAAATTGGTGGGGTCACAACACTTCCTTTTTTTTTTTCAAAACAGGTTTATTGTTTTAACATACAAGAGAAATATCATAACAATTTTATACAAGTAATTAAAAATAGATATGATTATAACATTCAACAAAACACCTAAAGTATTTACAAAGACATCCACTACAATCAGATCAATTAATTAAACTAAAATACCATGCTATTGAAATTAGAATTTTTTTAACAAATGTTGTAAATTATCCCATACAATATAATAAGATGTTTTTCTAGTTGTTCTTGACCTAATTTTGTTTATTTCCATATGGCACACTATATTCATAACATTTTTAAATTCATTGAACGAAGGAGGTGTATCTGAAATCCAATTTCTGGTTATTATTTTCCTAGCCACTGCTAGAATAGACCATAACAAGGGAAGCTTAACCTTCTTAACACTTTGAGGTACAGGTGTGTTGAATAATATAAGAGATTTAGAAATAATGAAATTATCTGTAAAAAGAGCCTGCAAAAATTCATTAATTGACTTCCAGTATTCTTTCAATTTTATACAGTCATAAAACATATGAGCCCAGTCAGCATTAATTTCTACATTACATCTCTTACATAGATTATCTTTATTATTTATTTTATTCATCATCAAAGGTGTATAAAAGATCTATGTAAAAATTTCCATGTATAAAGTCTCCAGACAATGGAATACGTAGTTCTATAGGCAGATTCCAATATATATTGTTTATCTTGTTGATTTGGTGGGTCCCCATTAATAGAAGTGAAATAATTCCAGTATGTATCTACACTGTAAAAAGTTTCTTGTCTGATAATTTTATGTATGTATGAAAGTTTACCTTTATCAGAAACTTTATGTTGTAAATTTAATATCAAGTAATCAATCAGTGTTGGAATAGATTCTTTAACTGTTATAGACATTAGATCTATTTTATTAATGAGATGTTGTCTAAAGGTCTGAACCTCTAACCAGCAAGTTTCTCTTAGATCAAATTCTTGTTTTAAGAAATCTAGATTTTTAACTTTATTATCAGATATCAACTGATACCAGTACTTTAGATCATTATCTATAGCTAAATGAGTTCCTTCAGAAGTAGATGACAAAAGCATACCCTGAGTATACATTATAGGGAATATAATAAAATTCCATTCCCTATACTTAGGGTGCATGAATATAAAGCTACGATAGCTAATAATAATATTTAATGGGTAACAAACCATATGTTTAGGTGTAATAGGTGAAGTACAAAATTCCTTTAGTAACCATAACATGGAGTTATTTACAATCATATTTTTATGTGTTAAGGAGATTTTCATGAAGTGCATACTAATTAGCTCCCAATAATCTTTCCATTTTGCGACATATGACTGATCTATTAATAAAGTAATAACTTTTACAATAGAAGAGATAGTATATAAATTAAAGTCTGGAAAAGAAATACCCCCTTGAGACCAGCTATTAGTATGTTTCTTTAATGCAATCCTAGGTCTATTAGGTGCCCATAGGAAATTTAACATTAGTGTATTCAGTTTCTTGATAATAATTTTTGTAGGTGGAAGTATTATTGATTGTATTAAGTATAAAATCTTGGGGAATATTATCATTTTAATAATTGCAAGTCTTTCCTCCATAGTAAAAAACATATTATTCCAGGTATTAAAAAGATTTTGTATATTAAGAAAACAGGTATTATAATTATTATATATAATAGATTTAATATCTTTAGATAGTATTATACCTAAATAAGTTATCTGACCTGAATTGGGTACATATTTAGTAAAATCACTAATGAGAATATTTTTTCGTGTATATATAGGTAGTATTTTAGTTTTTCTTCATTGAATATTAAACCAGAAATACTTTTAAAATTCATCATTTTATCAAATAGAGACTGCATAGAAGAATTAGATCCTGCTGATGTAATTAGAACATCATCTGCAAAAAGTTGAATTTTGGATTTTGTATTTTCATCTATTTCAAAACCCTCTATGTCAGTACTGTTTCTGATCAAATTAGTCCAAGGCTCCATTACTAAAGTGAATAATAGTTGAGAAAGTGGACATCCTTGTTTTGTACCTTTAAAAATGGGTATTTTTTGTGAAACATATGTTCCTACCTTAATATAAGCCAATGTTCCTTTGTATAAATGCTCAATTAGATTTACAAATGCATCTGTGAAGTTTGTGCACTTCAGTAAGGTAAACAGATAGTCCCAACTTACTGAATCAAATGCTGAACTTATATCAAGACTAATAAGTGTTAAATCTTTCTTTTTCCTATTTGCAAAATCAATTAATGTTAAAGTTCTTCTTATATTATCAAAAGTATTTCTATTTACAATGAAGCCTGTCTGATCTATATCTATAATGCCGGGATGATTGTCTTCAATCTATCAGCAAAAATACTCATAAACATTTTATAATCAACATTAAGTAATGAGATGGGCCGATATGAAGTACATATAGTTGGATCTTTATTAGGTTTTAAAATTGGTGAAATAAATGTATATTGCCAAGATGGGGGGGTTATTAACTCAGTTTGGGCCAAAATAAAAACCTTATGTATTAATGAATATGTACTTTTAGAAAGGATTTTATATATCTCTGGTATAATACCATCATTACCCAGTGCTTTGTTTGATTTAAGCTTATTTATTTGTGTAATAACCTCTGTATATGAAATACTTTTGTCCAATAGTTTAATCTGTTGTTTATTAAGCTTTTTATTCATGTTTGTGGTTATAAACTCCTTTATTTTATCTTTAGGTTCCATGTTAATGTTATTATGGTTAATTTTGTGAAAGTGATTTCTAAATTCATCTAGTATTTGTGGTATACTAGAAACATTCTTCTTTTTCCTTAGAGAAAAGATTTCTTTGATATGGTTTTGTTTATTCAACCTTTTTGTTTTATTTTTAAGTCTAAGTATTTGGGGCTTATTGAATAAGACAAAAACTTGTATTTCTCTAAAGTTATTTTAACTTTATGAGTTAAAATTTCTTTGTATTTCTCATTTAGTTTGTTTATTTCTTCAATAACTTTCTTGTCCATAATATTTTCTTTATTATTATGTTTATAAGAGTCTAATTTACTTTGAATATCTAACAATTCCTTATCCCAAGATTTCCTTTTATTATTACACCATCTGATACTTTGTCCATATAGATATGATTTTAAGGCATCCCAAACATAGACAATGGAGACTTCAGGAGTATTATTTATGTCTAAAAATGTTTTACTTCTGAAAGTATATATTCTTTATAGTCTTTTAGTTGAGTTAAGTATGCTGGTATCCTTTTGATCTGAACATTATGAGTATTTTTTATCATGAATTCAAAAACAATTGAATTATGATCAGATATAGGACATGAAATGATTTTGGAATTAATTAAATCTGTTACCGTCTGGTTAGAAATAAAGACCCTATCTATTTTTGAATAAGTTTTGTATCTGTTAGAAAAAAGGTGTATGGTAATGATTTTGAATCTATCTGATTATTAATATCATTCAAATGATAAGAATTAGCAAAATCATTTAAATGTTTTGCATTAGATGTAATTCTTCTTTTTCCTATAGTGGTAGTATCACTTTCATGTAGTATACAATTAAAGTCACCAGCTAAAATAATATCTCCTATAGAGAATGATATGATCTTATCAAGATGATGTTTCACTGTATTAATACCAATTCCAGGTATCCAATATACATTAATTAAAGTGTAAGTCTTCCCATTAATTTGTATTGTAACCATACAAAACATTCCTTTGTCATCCTGATAAGACTTAATGGTTTTAGGAATGGGCATACTTTTATTCCATAAAATAGCCACTCCTCTTTTTCTGAGTATGCTCTGAACTAACCAATACTGTATATTTGTTTGTGGCTAGTTTATCAATATCTTTTTCAAGAGATGGGTTTCTTGCAGGAAGACTAAGTTGGCCTTATGTAAATTAATGTATCTTATTAGGCTTGCCCTTTTACACGGATTATTCAATCCATTAATGTTTAAAGAAATTCCTTTTAAAGATGTCATTTGGCATTTTAAAACTTAAGAATCTTATGATCAAAATAACAAATAACAACATAAGTAATGTTACATCTCCTCCTTTAGGTGTACCTTTAAATATAGCTGTATTTATTGAATCTCTTATGGGATTTTGTATAGGATTCAATTTTGTTTGTAGTGACAATGAGTGTACAAAATATATTGTGGATGTCAAAACTATATACATATAACAATGAACAAGTGAAAATAATGTAAGGATTAAACCTTGCATCCAGCCTGGAGTTAAAAACTCCAACTTAGTGTAGTATTTACCACTCAAGTTAACCCCTACCCTAAGCAGCAGTACCTCAGCTACCACCTTATCAATTTAATACTGGTTATATTTAACTTAAATTAACAGCTTTCAATTCAATTATCTAGCAAGACAAGACTACACATTTGATAAAACAGCATCATATAAACTAAAATAAACTTTTTTTTTTAAACTATTCATACTACTATATACATCTATGTAATATAATACACTTGTATTCAAATAGCATTCAAATAATCTTGATATTAGGAACCAAGAGGAGAGAGAGAAATAAAAGATGTGAAAGAGGGAGAGAGAGTGAAAGAAAGAGAGAGAGAAAAAAAAAGGAAGGCATATTTACATATTAATTTATTCAAAGTATATAAAAATAAGTTCTAACATTCATTTAAATCAAAAACTTTGGCTAATATGGTTCAGACATTACATATATTAAGATGCATCTATTTTCTGTCATGTAAATGCAGTCAACAGCTTCCAAAAAAAACCTTGAATTGCTTGTATATGAGCATTTTACTCATACTCATTATTGTCAATAGAATAAAATATTATATTTATAGAAATTGTTATAAATCATACTGCATAGTTATGCAAATTCTCAGAAACACTTGCATTATTGTAAAAAAAGCCATCTGTATTTTGTATGTCTATACTACTGCTTTAAAATATATCACATGACAATTTCTTCCAGAATAGAGTTATAAAGTTATTTATGCTTGTCAATCAGATGAATTCAATAGGTTATAGTAATGTATATGTTTGGAACATAAGTTTTTAACACAGATTGGTATGCTGCAGTCAAGTAGATTTTCAAAAACACTTGAATAAATGTTTCATTTTCTATGCCTTCTAAAATAAGACATTTACTTACTACAAGAAACTGCATCATTTAAAATCATTATAACTGACATATTTTATGAATTATAACATAGATATTTAAGTAATTATATAAAATAACTCACATTTAAATGTTAAAGAGTTCATTTTCCTTCACATAGTCACATTTGCATCAGTTCTACTTCCTGGTAGAGTGTTCTTCCTGAATCTGCGATGTGTCAGTGTGATATCTGGGTCAAAGGTCAAATTGACTGCTTTCAGCTTCTCTGTGAGAATTCTGAGAGTTGAAGCTTTTGAAACAACTCGAGGACACTGTTCATGAGGTAGCCCACATCCCAGATTGTCTCCCTTAACATTTTGGCGGAAACTTGTTAAAACTAGTGACAAACATTCATTTAGCAGTGTAAATGCATCTAAACATGACAAAACCTTCGCGATGTATTTTACAGGTTATTACAGCCTCTATGTAAGTAAAATTAAGCCCAAAGTTATTAATAAGTAATAAAACTCAATATTTTTGTCCCAACTCAATTTTTATGCAAATCTTATTATTTACTGTGTCTATATGATCAAAAGCATTTCTATATATTAATATGAAAAAAATAAAGAGAAAGAATAAAGAAAAGATAAAGAGAGTAGAAAATAAAAGAGTGTAAAGCAGAAATAAAAAAATGTAAGAGATAGCTATAAGAAGTATATACAATGGAATATTACTTACTGTTTATATTAATAGAGTTAAAAATAAAACATATTATTTACTATTATTTAGTTCTAATTATTATTAGTTAAAGCATGACAGATTATTTACAAACAAGCATAAGCAGTATAATCAAGAAAGTATAATTAGGAATAGCATTTGAAGAACATATAAACTTTTTACAAGGAATAAATATGTTATTATTCCATTTATCATATTTTCATTACTCTTCTCTCCCTGCCCCCCCCTGACACTTTAACCACTACATATTCAAAATAGAATATCATTGTTTAAACAAAGAAAAGGAGAAAAGAAAAAAGAAAAAAAAAATGTATCAAATTACTGACCTTACTTCTCTTTTTCAGAAAGAGAAACAAATTGAATAATAGCTTGTTATTAGTTCCTCAGATATTTTGACTGGTTATGAAACAAAACATTTCTTTGCACACAGAGAATAACTTTGATTAAATCTTTTTCAGAATATTTGTGGCTTTCTGGAAATGCAGGAACTATATTTAAAAAGATTAATAATGAAGTAAAATGATGAGAGAGAAAAAAGAAAAAAAACATAGAACAAATCATTTGTTTTTTAGTCTCTTCTTCTTCTCTGAAGTCTTCCATGAAGTTTCAGTTGCCAGTCTCTTTAATGAAGGACTAGCCCATTCCATTTCCTCTATTTTATCCAAAATCTTATTTTTTTTGATAAACAGTAAAGCAGAGTCTAAGTCATCAAAAATTTTAGGACCATCAGGAAGGAAGATTTTTAGCTTGGCAGGAAACAGAAGGTATGTTTTAAACTGTGCATTTTTAAGCTCCCTTATTAGTGGCAGAAAAACTTTTCTTTAGCTATTACCAAGGAAGAATAGTCATTGTCAAAACGCACAGTTGTCTCATTAATCTTAACAGGAGCTTTAGCCCAAGCAGATTTAAGAACCATCTCTTTATCAAAAGATGATAGAAATCTAACTATAACTGATCTAGGATAGTTTTTGTTAGAGTTAGTATTAGCTATAGATCTATGTGCTCTTTCGATACCAAAAGAGAATGCTTCTGGTAAGTCTAAAGTTTTAGGAGCCATGTTGTTAAAAAGAAGTAATATTGTTACCTTCAATATTTTCTGGCAGTCCAAAAATCCTAATGTTATTGCGCCTAGATCTATTTTCCAGGTCATCCAGCTTTGTTTGTAAATGTGTATTTTGTTTCAGCAGAAACTCAATGTTGATTTCCTCTTCTTGGATTCTATTTTCCATGTCATTCACAGCTTCTTCTATGCCTGTCATCTGGATCTTCTGTTGTTGCAGGTCTATATGTAACAAGTCTATTTGTTTTGTAGTTTTTTCTATGAAGGTATCAATTTTAGTATCCATTTTATCCATCTTAGCAGTAAGTTGCTGGATTATAGTTATCAGAGACTGAAGTTCTTTCTTGATGCTGGAGTCTTGAGAATTTGTCTTACTGGAACTCATTTCAGACTGATAAACTGACAGGAAAATTTCCAAAGTGATTTCTGACAGGAATATTGTTAAAATTTCCTTTCTTTTTTAGATATAGTTCAAGAACTATATAAAACAAACATATTTAGAAAGTAAATTACTTCAAAAATTAATTTTTTAAGTAATTAATTCCTATCAGTGTAATGAAATTGGTGGAGCTGAAGAAATCTGCTGCTATCCTGTGTTCATCCTTGGCCACGCCCCCACAACACTTCTTTGAGCAGCCAATAACCCACCCTGCTGTACAGATCCCACATCTTCAGACTGATATTGAGGAGGTTCCGCCGGTACAGCAGCAGCAATTTCCCCATACGGTGGGGCAGTTGCCTGCCTTTGTACCGCACAAACTGTATGCTCATCCTCCTTATCTAAAAATAAAGCTACTTTTCCACTTGGCACCAGTGATCCCTTTTGATTTATTTTTTCTTTTTTCTGGCACTGTTTTTCTTTTATAGCTCATTTATTTGCTTCTTCTAACCATTTTTGTGCTTGGGGAAATCCCAATTGTCTTTGCTTTTTAGTTCTAGTTCCTGCATCTCTTTTCAAATCTCTAACCAATTTTGCACAGGCATTTTTATTCAGGGTACCATCAAAATCATATTTCAACTTCCACTTTTTCAAATTTTTAACATTATTTTTGTTTAAACCTTTCATATACTTAGCATCAACATTTAAACAGGCATCACTCTCACACTTGCAGCAACTCGAACCCATGTTTCCCCTAGATTTCTTACTTTAGGACTGTATCAAAGTTATTTTACAGGGCTTATAAAATGGGGCTATCTTAACGGGTGATCCTAACAAAATAATCTTAACAAGTAATTCTACCCACCCTTAACTAAAAATAAAACCCTTGTCGACAAGGTTAAATTAAATTAAAAGAAAATTTAGTTTTCATCCTACCTGAACCAGATGAGACTCCATTTCCCCTTTTCGTTCGGAAACCGTCCCTCAGATAGGAATCAGAGAGTGGCCGGCCTCCTCTCAACGACAAATCAGTCAGAGGGCTTTCAGTCGAGGGAATCTTAAGATGAGAAACCCTCACCTGCACAGGTTTTTTGGTCTCTCTGTCGGTCTGATCAGTATCTTCGTAGAGGTTTCAGGTCCGAAGGACCAAAATGTCAGAAGAAAAATTCAGACGAGTCACATCTGTCTCAGGTGATGAAAAACTTCTTTATTAACAGCTAACCAGATTACACATCATGTTGGCCAAGATGATCTCCTCCTGTGGTCAACTTGTTTACTGACATCAACTTTTATACTGCAAGAAAAACAACTTTTTGTTGCATTTCTGACCATTGACAGTTGGCTATGGAAAAACACCTGTGGTAAGCATGTTTATCAAAATTACCTCAAACCAACAGTTAGTGCAGAATGTTCAAGAAGTACAGAATGTTCAGTTCAACAATGGTAGCTCAAATTTTCCAGGACACACAGCCTGCTTCAGTAAATTAATTCTTACTCGGCCGTGCGTCCTTATCCCAGGCTTCACTAAGCTATAACCAAATCTCTTTATTCTGAAAAGCAGAAAACAGTTATTATTCAGGTTTATAAGCAATGCTGCATTTTGTTCACAGATGAGGCCCATCTTTGATAGGCATATCCCAACAAATAACATGTTCAGTTTGCAAGAAGAGGAAAAAGACAAATAACAGTATGCTTTTAAAACTTTTCTCTTAACAGTATCTGCTGTAGTGAGGAGTGTTCCTGTGTGCATGTGTTCCTGTGTGCATGTGTGCATGTGTTCATGTGTTCATGTGTGCATGCGTGCATGTGTTCATGTGTGCATGTGTGCCTGTGTGCCTGTGTGCATGTGTTCATGTGTGCATGTTTGCATGCGTGCATGCGTTCATGTGTGCATGTGTGTATGTGTGCATGTGTGCCTGTGTGCATGTGTTCATGTGTGCATGTGTGCATGTGTGCATGTGCAGACTGTAATGTGAGTTTCCTGCCATCCTCTCACAGGTGCTGAGGTAGGGCTTGGCGAAAGCAGCAGGCGACCTGAAGCCACTGCCATGGATAGTGGTGATGATGACACATGTATTTTGGTACAGGTAGATTTGACAGGGTCTGTCATTGGTCCATCAATCGACAGTACACAGCATTCAACCCCATCTATGTGCACACTCATACTGCCATTACATCCCTCGCCACCAATGGCCATAGGGTAGGGACAGCATACAGTTGGCATTGACCAGGAGAGTGTGGTACCCATGGCACATGCATCCCCTCACAGCAGCCATAGCCGTAGACCCAGAATGGTACCACATAGGCAGAGGTCCAGGGGTTCTCGGGGGAGCACCACTGGACATATTGCCCCTGGCAGGCGTGCCCTCACAGGTCTTATGATGACCACTATGTTCCGGGCTGTAATGCAGACTCAGGCACGTATGGAACGGTACACCAGGTAGGGACTTAGGGCGCAGAGGGTACATAACACCACTATCAATGACAGCATCCCTGACCTTGCTGGTGCCATCCGGACATACACTGAGATCATTGATAGACGTTGGGGGGAGACAATAGATGCCCTCCACAACATGTCTTCCTCGAGCCAGGACCATGCGGGATGGTTGCAATGTCAACGCAGACGCATGCCAGCAACAGCAACAGCTGGCAGTGGTCGCGGATGGCCCACAGCTCACAGCTGCTCCCGTAGTGGCAGTACCAGCCCCAGCAATGCTGGGGCTGGCCTGTCCATTGTCCGTCCTAGTAGACCACGTGCACGTGGCTCTGGCCAGTCCCAGCAGGGACATGGGTCCAGTCATCATACCTCTGCCTCTGATGACAGTACCCAGTCAGGGTTGGTACCCGATATTGTCCATAGCACCCCTGCCAAGCACAGGTACTGTGTCCATGGTCGGAGACAGTGATCTGTACAGCCAAGCAGGTACAGTCTGTGGCTGTCCCACAAACCACCGTATATGGCAGCCACATGGTGGAGCTGTGTGCATGCAGACACACACACATTAAGCAAACAACTAGGGCTCACACATACACACACACATTACATCAACATTGGCCCATGCTGTACTGTTGTCCCACACACACACACACACACACACACACACACACACACACACACACACACACACACACACACACACACACACACACACACACACAGACATGGATGGGTCAATGTCAGGCTCTGGCAAACAACAAAACGCCCTGTGCATATGATGATACCTGTCCCACCTCCTGTCATCTGCATTATCGATGGAGGGACAGGCTAACATTGTGCTGATGCACAGGGTGACACTATAGCAGTGTAGCAATAATAGCGAGTTGTCAACAAGGAAGTCTAACTACATCCTTGTAGGTATATCTGAGCAGACATTATGCATCAAAGCTCTGATTATCAATGTAGCAATGTTTACACCACTGTTAGGTCTGAGTATGTATTATCCACCCATGTGCCACTTGGCTGATGTGTGATGTGTTGCCAGCATGTGTTAGTGAGTGGACAGTATGTGTGTGATGTGTGCAGTACAGATTAGTAAGTGTACATCTGTGAACATGGTGGGTGCGCACTGTCTGGATGTACATGCATTGTGGACACATGGGACGTGTGGCATACCCTGTTGTACACATTATTAACATCCCATTGCATTTTTCAATGGTCAGTATGCATTCTACTAATGTTATGTACTAACATGAGTAGACGTGTGTATGACATGGGTTGACACTATGCTGCGGGTGATACCGTTAATATCAGTCAATGATTTGCAGTTTGGTAGTATGCACAACCTCAACAGCATGACTATAAGCAATCATTGGATGATGTCCTGACAAATGACACACAGTAGTAGGGAACCCAGTATCAATTGGATCCTTCCGGTGCTACTCTATAACAATAACCAGTGGTGATGACCGCCACCCATTACTGTGACCACACCTGTGTGTCATATAGTCCCCTTAGGTACATGCAGACACACTAGGGATGTGTCCATCCAAATCTCGGAATGCATGGAATGGCCTACAATGCATTCCCTGGATGGGACGCATATCCTACACAAGGGTATAATACAGACAGATACCTGTTGTGTGATACATGCTGTATAGCACTAAGCCGACTATGGCATAGTCATCCCCATGTACTATACATACTATCCCATCAGTACCACACCGGTGGTAGCCCTCAACATGTATGTTGGGTACCATTGTGTACATACAGACCCATGTTATGTCATGTGTCCCTTGGTATCCACATAGCCATAGGTATTGTGGAGTCCCAAGGTGTATCACAGACATTAGAGGCCTAAATGCATATCCACAAGGCAGTCGTACACCTATAAAGACTGTCCACTCTTGGCAGACTTTGTTGTGTATGACCATGTCTGACATATACCCCAGGCATATACCCTCACTCACACTACTCTTAAGTAACTGTCATGGGTGTGTGTGCCACAGATGACCTTGGCCACGAAACACGACAGTGGACAGCCGTGTCACATACATACATATGTGACCTACGATCTGAGTAGCAGCGGCACAACCTGTCAATGGAAACAAATGTATTCATGTAGTATGCAGGCTTCACACCTATGTATTGATTGAGGGGACATGTACACATATATATTTGCCACACAGATACCTGATGTCTGCAATGCACTTACTGTTGTCATCATACTATGCCATACCATAGTAAAAGCAAAACCCACACCATGTTGACCAACAGTGGCACACACACAGTCAGCATTTGCAGGATTCAAACCCCTACCTAACTATGTTATGATACTAGGGAGAGACACATTAACACGGCGCACTATTTGTTTTACTGGCTGGTTTCCCTTCTCCTGCAGTATTTGTAGGATGGTGACATCATCAGACTTTCCAAAGAGGAATGTACCTCTTTCAGTTTGTTTTCACAGTCTCCAAAAAGGGCACTCCTTTCAAAGACAATTGCACACATACACACACACACACACACACACACACACACACACACACACACACACACACACACACACACACACACACATGCTCACTGTTTGCAGGATTCAAACCCCTACCTAACTAGGTTATGATACTAGAGAGAGACATGCACTAACACAGCACGCTATTTGCTTTACTGGCTGGTTTCCCTTCTCCTGCAGTATTTGTAGGATGGTGACATCATCAGACTGGACATGGTGATGTGTGTACACTTTGTTTTATGCCATTCCAGGAATGGTCCATGTGGGTCAGCAGGTGTCAACAGCTTGAACATGACCTCAGTATCCTTATCTTGTGTGATCTATCTGTGGACACATTGACATTCCGTCATATGTCAACACATATTTATGCACAGCTTCTTGGTTTTGTGGATACTACATGTGTCTGGGATGTTGATAAAGGGCTAGTCAAAGTCTATGTGACACATGTGTAGATGTGCTCATTGATGTATGTCCTGGGTGGCTGCCTTGCAAACAGTCTAGCATGTTTGGGAACCATGATCTGCACATGAACATACCACAGTTGGTAGGGTTGTGTGTGTGTCAGCTTCCAATAGCTCTGTTTATGACTGCAACCATGACAGAGTCCATGACCTTGCAGATCAGACCTCATAGGTGTACTGGACTTGACTTCCCATGGTGTGTTGTGCACCAACACTTGTGGGGAGTGCCATATGTAGCTGTGACACATTCAACGGTTCCACATCCTGTGTAGGGAGTGCGGCTCAGCTGACTGTTCAGGTGCATGATCTGTTTGTTCTGTAGTTTGTGCATGACACATATTGGGAATCAATGTATTCCACCTGCTGCCATGCTTTTGGCAGTGGGGGTAGCTGCTCATCCATTCTACATGTGATATCTCCTGGTATGATGATGTGGACTATTGTCAGTGGGGGGTGGGTATGTACATATGGGCCTGTCTGTCATGATGTCGGCATTGGCACTCAGGTACAGTTGGCCCTGACGCAGGACATATATGGGTGTACATTGATATTTATGACATAGCTGAAGGAGGTGTCATGATTCAGTCTGGACTCCTTCTCAGCTCCTCTTTACAAAACACTAACGAACATGAGCACTAATCCCTGTTATACTCTTTTACATGCTTAACACCCTACTGATCCTTTGTGATCAGGCTACAGAGTATGCCATGATAATATCCTGGCATGTCCATGGGTCGGTTTTGTGTGTACTCTTCAGTCCAGCTGGTGGATATTGTGATATTGACACAATGTCACATCTGCCTCATGTACACAGACAACCCTCTCCTCCTCCCGACAAACTCAGATATATGTGTGAGATGCACCTATATAGACATACAGGGAGCTGAACTCTCTTGACCCATGACTGGCACAGTATCAGGTGGTGAAGGTAACCACACACACCACATATCAGTCTCACATATCCTCTAGCAACAGCACTCAAACCACATTGGCACACATTGACATACTCGGATGCTGTAAATGTACTCTACCTAAGCAGTAGAGACCTCCAAGCAGACATACACACACCTGCTACCCCACTACAATACCCACATATCACAAAGTTCACAATGTCAGTGTGCCACACAGTCACTGCCCTTTGGGCTAAACAACACACCTAATACACTTGTAATAGGCGACACTTATTGTCAGACACACTGACGTACCACTCACCAGCCCTGACAAGGGAATATTCACTTTGGGCTGTCTGTTGGGTGTCAGGATCTGCCGCATAACACAGGCAGACAGGTCACTCCAAAGCAAGTACAAGACTGGCACCATCATTGTCCATGCTGGTGTGTGTAACCTCAGACGTTACTCCCTGGACCACATAACATGATACATGGAGGTACACTCTGATCATGTAGCCCAGGCCAGTATGACCCTGACCTTGTCTAGCATCTTACACCCACCAATTATGATGTCACAATATACGGACACACATATCACATTTAACAGTTGGCTAACAAATTTGTTTCATTTATAGGGGATACAGTGTCTGTCAGCGTATGGTGACATGCTCAACATGCCGCATAGCTTCACTATGGACAGCTTGCACCTGTCACCCTTGGACTTTGGTATGCTGGCTAAGGCTCTTGCTACCACCAGAGTGCCTTTTTTAAGCAGGGCTCAGAAGACAAACCCACCTCCATAGACATTACAGGTTAAATGAAACTAAGGGTAATGCTGCTCAACAACAGTTGTGTTGACCTCATATTGTGGCCACTCAGGACTCTCCTCAGTATGGAGGAGAACAATATCTGTGCACTGACAGACACCTGGTTCAGGCTCACTTATGCACACCAGCACTACCAGGTTATGATTTATACCATGCTGTCTGACAGCAAGACTTGGAACAGACAACACAACTAGGGGGAGTATCCATATACATCACAGATACACACACCTCCAGGTTAGTAGCACTGCACAAAGCATCACAGACCATACATATACAACTACCATTGTGCAATACTGCCTTTCAGTTTGTTGCCTGCTACAGAACACACTCCCAAACTCAGGAACCACACTCAGCTTTTGTGGGAACTATTGAGAATATGAAGGTCTCCACAGACACCATTATACTGTGTGACTTCATATACACACATATTGACTGGGGATACTACTCAAGCCCCGACAACCTCACCCAACAGTCACTACAATTTGTGGACTCATATGCTTTGGCACAACCAGTCAGCACAGCCACAAGGGGGAATACATATTGGACCTGCTCATCACCAACATGGGGACTCTATGTTCCACACCAGCGATATACCCATCATTGGTAAGGTCAGAACATACATGTATCTCACAGGACATACATATACTCTCCACACACCCATCTTGGGTAATCTTGGTGAACATCTCATGAGCCAACATCTCACTTCAGAGATCCTGAGACAGTGGCATATATGGCTCACACTGCTGCATCCTTTACATACACATTCTATGGACACCTAGTGGACTGCATGGATTGTGCTATCCCAAATAACAACAAGACCCACTACTACAATGGCAGGGGACCTGTCTGGTAGACCCCAGCCATTAATAAGCTGTACAATGTCAGGAGGACACTACTACATGATAGAGCACAATCCCAGACTGGGAAGGCATCTGTGATCTGTACTAGCAGACAGCTACAATCACTCATGGACTTTTCTAAGGGCCGCTTCTACCAGACAAATGCATCTGACACATAGGACTATCACACAGCCTTCTTCAGTTATGTCAGGAACCTGGGTGGACACTCAGTGATATGCTGTGAGTTACTGCATACTAACTAAATCTACCCTGAACCCACTGGCATTGCCTACATCCTGGAAAACAGGTTCAGTGCAGATGTCTCCAACCCATCCCCCCTAAGGAGCAAATATCCATCCCAACAGAGTATAACCTCCCTGACATCACACAGTAGCAGGTGAGTGCTGCCCTCCCCACAGCGTACATCACAGTATCAATGTGACCAGATGGTGTCCCAGCCTGCATCATACACGAGCATCATGACAAACGCAACCCTCACATTACATCACTGTTCAATATCGGAGTTACCACAGGATATGTACCCAAGTTATGGCGTACTGTGACAGTAGTCCCGCTCCACAGAGTTGGTGCCACAACGGACCACAGACAATATTGCCCTATAAGCCTATGTAGCCTGTTCTGCAAAGCTATGGAGCATATTGTCATAGGACTCCTACACATAGACATTGGAAACCTACAGACACTGTGTCCTACTCATTTCAGCATTGTTGTGGGCAGATCTTGCTTCTTGAACCTGTAGATATTCTTTAAATGGCTAACAGGTCCATCGACATAGGGACGGCTATCCACACAGCCTACCTGAACCTTGCAAAACCATTCAACACAATAACCCACTGGGCCATTATGCATAGGCTCACCAGCGTCAATTTGGACACATATCTCACACAATGGATTGATACCTAGATCAGGGATAGCACCCACATGGTCAGAATTGCAGGTGCCATGTCTGACTATACACCAGTTACACATGGCATCCCACACAGCTTGGTCCTTGGGATCTCTCTTGTTCAGTATATATTTGTCTTACCTACAGGCTATTACAGGGGGAAACTGACTGCAAACTGGGTGCCATGATCAACTCTCCAGCTGCCACATGCATACTCAATCAGGGTCTCACAGAGATGGATGACTGGTGCCTGAGCCATGGCCTACAGCTAAATGCCATTAGTTGCATAGTCATCCCCTTTGGGAGTAACAACATGCCCACACATTACCACATAAGAAGTACTCCATTACATACGGTAGGAGTTGTTAGGGGTTTGGGGAACATCACTTGTTCGTACTGTCGCCTTTAACATTCACATTGCCAAAGTGATTGGACACATCTTCTATGTGTGCCACATTATCCCATATGGTTTCACATCTAGATCGAGTGAGGTCATTGTGCCCCTATTCTCATCACATCCATGCTTGGTTACAATGCCACATTTGGGGTGTACCTTACCTGACACCTGCAGCAACTGTACTGGCCATGGACGGTCCTCACCAAGCAGATCTAGGGACTCACACAGATGCCCTGCATAGTTCAGATGCAGTAGCTCCAGCTCTACTCAGTCTCTTACCACCTACTCAGATATGATGTGTGCCTGTTGTCTACAGCTATACCCAAACCAGAATTACTGGACATGCTCCACCTCAGGATATCCAACTCCCTTGGAGCTACACACTGCAGGGACGTATACCTCAGCACAGATGTTAATAGGACATTGTGGATGGACAGATTCTTACCCCAGAGGCTCCACTCACTACAGAATGTAATCCCAGTTTCACATAGGCAGAGCCACCCACTGACCACCTACTGGAGACATCTTGACGACTGTATGGGTGATTGTATATTTACCCCTGGGATATCTTCTGTGTCCCTGCTAGACAGAGGCACACTAGCATAAACGTACATGGGCTATCTTGTGTGACCTACTATTCACACACACAGTGTAGTAATCTGACAGGGTTGCGAATGCCAAACACACTCTGGCTAGGCTTGTACATGCCCTAGGGCAGATAGCCTAGTATCGACCTCTGAACCTATGCTAATGTTCAAGATGCACAATGTTTATTGCTGATACTGTTTGCAGGTCTTTATCATCTTTGCTTTACCAGTTTCCATGAAGAACTTCAGTATCTTCAGAGCATATTTGATTATGACAGGGTTCCACTATATTATAGATGTGTCTGTTGTCATATAACTGTGTGCACAGGGAAGATTGCTGTATAGTGACAGGTTCGTGGGTTAACACATGCAACTGCCAGATATGCATGGCCCACTGCTGTACTTAGACATGGCCTAAGTGTGTGAGCATGCCTAGTTCTGACATTCCATGTTTTGTTGCCTGACATTCGTCTCATTTATTCAAGTGTGTGAGCATGCCCAGTGTGACCCTTCAGTATGTTGCTATCTGAGGTCCATTACATTTGCTGATGTGTGCGAACATGACCAATATTAACATTTATACTGTGTGTGTTGGAAGTCAGGTTCTGTTCTCACTGCAGGACTCACCTTTGTGTCATAACTCAACAAGGATTATGCTGTGCCTGCAGGGTTTCCATGGAATACTTTGCATAGACTTATCAACATTCCATCATACAGGTGGGCCACTGCAATACTGTCATGGTTTAGTGGTTCAGTACTTTGGCTATAGTGCACAGTATCCTGGGTTCGAGGCCCATCACTGCTTTATATTTTCATACTGAGCAGACCAGACTGCTTAAGGGCCTGTTAAGCAAATATGAGCATGTTGGCTTTTGTTCAGTTATGCCCTACTTAGACCAGGCTTGTCCGACATTGCTCAATATTCACAAACATTGCTGGACATTGCCCATTATTACTGAACATTGACCACAGTTGTGGTAGTTGGTGTGTGCGATTTTGTTTGCATATACTACATGGTGGTAATTGCTGTTTAGCACTGCTTTATATTGCTTAACACATGGCATTCATGCCTTAGGTGGTGCTGCAGGGCTGCCTATGTTGGATGCACATACTACACTCCCTGCACATGTTTGGAAGCAGGTAGTGTCAACTTAGGTATCCCTTTTATTTTATGTGCGAGTCGGAGAGGGGTATCATTTCCAGAGTTCCTACTGAGCCAGTGTATGTGCTATGCGTTGCCTCTTTGCCAAGGCCAAAGCATACTGGGCATGCCTCCTTCTGCCTACTGGGCAGGCTCAGGTTGTTCCTCCTCTGAGTCACGCTCTGACTGTGATGGCCTTGGCAATAGTGGGGGCTGTTTGCGCCAGGCCTATGCTGGTCCTGCTGCAGCTGTTTTCGCAGGATCATATTATGTAGCATAGCACATACCATGACAATTTGGGTACATGTAGTTGGTGAGTACTGCAAGGGTCCACCAGATGTGTCCAGACACTGGAACCATGACTTGAGCAGCCCAAACACACGCTCTATTACATTACGTGTTTGTGCGTGTGCCTCATTATGGCATTCCTGTTCAGGTGTGTGTGAGTTTCTGATGGGTGTCATCAGCCACGGCTCCAGTGCATAGCCAGCATCCCCCACTAGGTGACCATGTGGGATGTCCCCATTGGCAAATGTCTGGTACAGCTGCATCAGATGCCAGATATGGGAATCATGGTAGCTTCCAGGGCAGCCTGCACACACATTCAGTATTATGCCCTGGGCATCACACACAACCTGGCAGTTGATGGAGGGGAAGCCCTTGTGGTTGAAGTAGACCCTACACCGCTCACCGGCTGGTGCTTTGATGCGTATGTGCCTGCAGTTTATTGCACCCACTACCTCAGGGTATTCTGCTATTTGCTGGAAGAGACACATATTGCTGGCCAATACCTCATGGGAATTGGGGAAATATACATGATCACCGGCATGTGCTGACATGGCATCCAGGAACTGGTGTAGTACCCTGAATGCTGATCCCTGTGATATCCCCATCATATCACCAGTTGGTCTCTGGAAGGTACCTGTTGCTAATATTCTTAGGCCAACATATACCTTGGTTTCCACTGGGATGGGTTCCCCTCTGTTGGTTCTGTGTGTGAGGCGTGGCCTGCACAGCTGAACAATTTGCTGCAGGAGGTCTCTGTCCACTCTATAGCGCTCCACTACCTCCAGCTCATGTAGCCCCTGGTAGGTTACCCTGGGCCTGTACACTCTTCTCCGTCTCCTCACTGTGGGTTGTCCAGCAGCATTTCCATTGTCACCACCCTCAGCATGTTGCATATGTTATCTTATAACAGCAATGGCAGCCCCTAACATTTCTTTGTCTCAGTAAAGCTTTTTCAATTTTCACTTCTATTAGCGTACTGCAGTGTCTGTTGTGAGAAACATAATGGACTGTTGTTGGCAGAGTTTTAAGTGCTAGGCTGGACTGGGCTAGTGTACTGCCTGTGTAATTGCCTGATTCTGATTGTTTTCACCTGCTAGCTCTGCTAGTACTCCCTGGTAGCTTCCTACTATTTGTTGTGCTTCCTTTTTCCTTTCTGTTTCCTAAGGGGGGGGAGCACCGTGCAAACATGTGCACAGAAGCTAACACGCGCGCACACATGCTTACATGGACTAAAACTTGCTTATTCGGGATAAAAAGCGCGCATACCAGTGCAAACATGCTTACAACTCTTTAAACAGCCTTATACATGCTTACTCTGGCTTAAACGCGCTCACTCATGCTTACACGTGCGCACTCTGTCTTACTCGGGTTTACAGGCGCACACACACATGCATGCACGCTCAGCAAGAAACTTTGGTGTTATCCACGGTATACACCTTCCATTTCTTGGCTTTCCCTAGCCTACCTGTTGACACACCTCTTTCCATGATGTCTAAATGACAGCGGACACATGCCACTCTGCTCCAATGAGCTTCACTTCTTTCATACATACCCCCCTCATGATGTCACCTATCTTCTACTCTGTTACTCCCCATATCCTACTCCTACACTCCACTGACTGTGCTTATTTGCTATGTAATCTAGCGATTCACTATCCTAACACTCATTTACATAGGATTGCCTACTAATGCTTGGTTACATGTCTTAGACTGAGCTTCCCCCTTAGCAACCTCTACTCGGTGGTCATCTTGTCTTCAGCCTGCCATTTCCTTGCATTGTACATTACCACTTTCAATAAAATCCACATTTGTGGGTTTTAATTTGTAGTATTCTGTGTTTTAGAGTGCAGCCCGTTTGCGCGGTGCTGCGCTATGCTTAAACATCGGAAATCGGCAAAAAAAAAAACTTATTTTTATTTTAATTTTGCATCAGGGAACATTTCCAATGGCCGTATATTTGGCCATTGGCATGATTCCTGCACTGGATGTGACCTTTATTTGGAGCTGTCACGACTCCGTTTTGCTATTTGCAGAATGGTACTCAGTTGTCAACTGAGTACATTTCTGCAAATAACACTGCTCTTACTCGGACAGGTTTGGGTTTCCTGAATCGCAAATCTACCTCATTTGCATGCCTTTTGCCTGCATTTGAGGTGATTTGCATGTCCCAGCCCTGTCCGTGTAAGAGCCATTTTAGGAGCTTTCTTACATGCCCCTACAGGCTGTTCCTGGATCGCTCGTCGGACATGATGGCTGCATGGAGTCTTACTCTACTCTTAGACTCCATGCAAGCCATCGTGAATCCGGCCCGATGTTAATGAATATGTTACTGAAATTGCTAACAGTTTTGTCTAATGGTAAGTTTTTTAGAGTGTTCCAATTGTATTTGTGGAGGTAGTCTATATAGATTTCTTTGTTGAAGGAGCTGAGTTTACACACTTGTTTAGAGACTATGTGCTTTGGGGTGTGATTAATCTGACAGTGAAAAGTGGTAACTAATTGTATCACTAAGACAGCTGGCAGTACTGATTTTGGAGGAGGAAGTTACTAGGATCCAGTCTAAGACTGACGCCTGTTACTATGCTTGTTGGTTCTAGTTGGATGAAATGGGTAAAGCCACAGAGACTGATGGACAGAGAAGGAGGATTAGAGTCAATAACTGGGTATTCTATGTTGTCTGTGTTAAAGACCTCTAGTATAAGGTTTCTTTTTTATATTGCGAGAGATCCAGTATAGTATATCTTCTAGAATTGGGATATTGCTATCAGGAAGAATATTTATGGTGGAGATGCATATGCTCTTGTATTTGCTGAGGTGAAGACATGGGGTAATTATTTGAACATTGTGGAAATTGGGGTGTGGATGAGGTAGTTGGTAAGTTTCATGGTGTTATTATAGAAGATAGCCACACCTCCAACTTTCTTGTGTAGTCTGTCATTTCTTAATATGTTACAGCTTAGGGAAGAATTTCCTCATCTTTGGTATTAGATTTTAGCCATGTTTCAGTTGCTACTAGTAAGCTTGGGGTGTGTGTATGTAGGTCAGGTAGCTTGTTATAGATACTTCTGAGATTAAGATTCATCAGACGTAGGGTGCTGCTTTGCTTAGTGGGAAGGAAAGGAGTTTGGGTAGGTGGGTGTAGATGTGATGTACTGGTCCAGGGGTTGGGGTGGATATTACCTCTGAAGGCAAGAGGGATTGAGGAATGGTTGTGTTAAGACAGCTTTTTGTATTTATTCATTTATTTATTTGACATTTGGTTACCAGAAAGGTCCAACTGGGTAAAAAACGCATTTTAAGCATAGGTGCTGAGAGAAAAGTTTCAATACAAAGAGAAAAAGAAAATTACTTTTGCATAGTGAATAGCAGTATACAAAACAATCCAAAGAGAACAGAAATAACTTTTACATAATAAACAACAGAGCAGAAATCCAAAAATACATATACATACATATGCAAAAAAGAAAGAATAACAAACATAACTGACATGAAGGCACTTTACAAAGATAATTAACTTTCATATCTACATACATTTGTATTTTCATGAAAGTAAAGCAAAGTATGACAGGTAATAAGTCATTTGTCTTAAGAGGCACAGTTACATCATTAAGGGGTTACATAGAAAGGCATTCTAGCGATAAAGAGAGACTGGTCTGATTATTTGAGTATAATACAGAGATAAATATTTGTAAGCAGTATTAGCAGGAAAAATATAGTATTGGAGAAAAAAGGGTTGTGAAGATAAACAGTGATGAGAGAAATGAAAGAGGAATTCAATAAAAGAATGTAGATAGAGTGAAAACACGAAAATTAATGATTATGTAGAATACAGGAGGGGCTATGAAATGGGGAAAGGTAGGTGAGAGTTAGTAAAGGTGGTGTTTGCAGTAGAGATAAAAGTGAGTGAAAGGAGGGAAGAGGGAGAGTGGTAGCTGAGAAGGAAATGAAAGTGGATTGGGGTAGTTGAGTGGAGTAAATAAAGGGATAGGATTCAGCTTGGTTTTAAACAAGAACAATTGTGACTTGAGTAAGAATTATTTTAATTTAAACTTGAATTTCTTGAAGTTTAAGGAAGTTCCAATATCTAGTGGTAACGCATTCCATAATTTGTTCCCGAGTAGGAGTATAAGCATCAACCTGCAGTTTTGTTTAGTTTATATAGTTAGAAGCTGTTTGTCTTTTTTGAGTGGAGAGCCTGATTAAGTATATAGATTTGGAGTATAGAGTTTAAGGCAGGACAGGTTTCAGGTTTATAGATAATTTTATAGGAGTTTGTTAGTTGGAGGTAGTTTAGATGTTGAGGAAGTTCGAGCCAATTAAGGGAGCTAAGAGCAGCACAATCACATTTATAGAATAGTAGGCTAGTAGCAAATTTAATGATTTTATTGTAACAGAATTCAAGCTTATTTTTTAGTGTAGTTTGAAGGTTGGTTAGTATGGCGGAACAATATAGTAAGGAGGGTAGTAGGTATATTGAGACTAATGTTATTTTAGTGGTTGAATCCATAAAGTTTTTGTGCCAATAAAGCATTCCTAGTTGGTGGTGTATTTTTCTGATAGTATTATGGATATGAAGGTCAAAAGTAAGTTTACTGTCTATTGTTACCCCCTAATTGTTTGGTATATGGAACCACTTTGATTTCTGTGTTGTTCAGTGAATATATATTGAAGTCAGTAGAGAGAGCCTTTGGCATAAAAAGGAGGAGTTTGGTTTTGTTTGGGTTAAGTAATAGTTGTGCATTACTGAGCCAGGGTTCAATGGGCGAGAAGGCAGTTTGGGTTATTTATCAAGGTGTACAATGTTATTGGAAGAGGAAATGAGAGTTGAGTCATTGGCATTTTGGATTAGGGAACTTTGACAGGAAGCAGTATGGAGAGTATGGATGTTGTTTATGAAGATATTGAAGAGGAGGGGTCCAAGGATGGAGCCTTGCAGAACAACCATTATTGTGAGAGAGAGCCTTGTAATTTTACGGATTGTTGTCTTTTGGATAGGTAGCTTGAAATACACTTTTGTGAGGCTAGAGAAAGGCCTAGGGAAGAAAGTTCCTGTAAATGTTTGAGGTGTGAGAGTGTCAAATGCTTTCAATAGATCAAGAAATATTGCTAAGGTTAGTTGGCCAGAGTCTCTTGCTTTGTTAATTGTGTCCATGAATTATATTAGAGTGGTTGTTGTCCTATGTGCTGGTCTGAAACCATGTTAGGTAGGTGTAAGCAAGGTGTTCAAGAAGTTGTTTATATATACATTTTTCCAAAGAGTTTGGAATGAGGAGACATGATGGAGCTGAGGCAGTACTTTTATTCAATTCATTAGATTTACCTCCTTTACGTAAATGGATTATAATTTAATTTATCCATAGGGAGAGGAGGTGGTATTCTATGATGGATCTATTGATGAGAATACTAACAGGGTAGGCAATAGCAGCAGCTGCAATTTTTAAGCATTCAGATGGGAGGTTGTCAGCAGAAAGACAGCAGGGTTATACTTTTTGTAATAAGTGCCATATGTAGTTAGTGGGTACAATTTGCAATGTAAGGAATGAAGGTTGAGGGAGTTTAATTGGAATGCTTTGAGTGAGACTGGAGTAAAAGTAGAATGTTTGGAAAATGTTTTAGAGAGCGGTGAGTTCAAATTGAAAGTAGACGTGGGATTTGGACTGAGGGGCTTATTAGGATTATTGACCAAAGCTGGCTATACTTTTTATAAAGTGAATATTAAGTATTTCATCTATTTGAGGTGGAGATTTGTCTGTGACTGGAACAGGATTTTGTTTGGACACTGGGGTGAGTAGTGAAGAGATGGGGAACCAAAATGTTTTGGGGTTGTTTTCATCATCAGATAGTTGTGTAAAATACTGTTTCTTATCTATGGCTATAGACTTCTTTGCTTGATTGCATACTCATCTGTAATTTTGTACACTTAGTCAATTTCTATTCTTCTGCCATTCCTTTCAAACTTTGTCTCTGTTTACTAATAACTTTTTTGTGGACTTTATCTTTGACCTCTGGGTTCCACATGAGGGGTTGATATGTCCATTCGATATGTGTGCATTTCATGAAGGTCAGGAAAGTGATAGGGTAAAGACTGGGAGAGATTTCATAGTTAGAGTGTGTTGAATTAGAAAATATGTGTGATGAGCTGGATGTGGCAGAGAGGTGAGAATGTAGTGTTATATGATAGTATGTAGTATATGCAAGTAGTGTTAGAAGGAGTATAGTAGGTGCACAGTGAAGTTGCATGGTGTTAACATGGCTTAGCTATTGTGGATGGAGCATGGGATAGGTGTGGTTAATGTGTAAGGTGGAGAGTAAACACTGAGCTAGGCAGCTGTGAGCTGATTGGCTTTATGGTTGGGTATGGATACTATAAGTGTAGTTGAGGTGGGTGGGAATTTGGGGTAGGGTAGCAGAGCCCAAGTGTAGTATCGGTGAACACAGCGGGCTGTACCCACTGAGCCAGTGTTAAAGCAGCTGTGATCCAGACAGGGAAAAAAAACTGCCTGTGGAGGGGGCTGTGTAAAATCCAACAGCAGGGAGTGAGAACAGCAAAAAGAAAAGAGTCTGTGAAACAGTAAGTTAGCAGCCAAAGGTGTGACTTAAATGCAGACAGAAATTCTGTCTGGAATGAGCCATCACTGTTACAAGACTAAGATTATAATACTGCAAAGTAAGGTGGGTAAAAGATGAGAATATGGAGGTGAAATCAGAGGTGGTAAGAGCTCCAAAGATTACTCCTTATGCTGGTGAGCCTCAGAAGAGGAGAGCACTACTGATTTATTTCTAAAAAGGTAACAGGATGGGATTAAGTTAGTGAGAGAAGAGTAATAGGTAATAGAAATTTGGTATTGGCCCATTATTATTTGTTCAAGAAGAAAAATGAGAACTAGTATAAAGGACCTATGGAGCTTCATCCCCTAGTATAGTACATTCAGCAGTACACAAGCTAGTTAGAGTGTAATGAAATGGCACAATTCCATTTGTTCAAAGAGTTAGGCAGGTGTTTAATTAGTATAGCATCACTCTCTAAAAATTACTTTTTCTATTTAAACGGTGACCTCAATCTGACCAATAAAATCACAAAGGAGCCAGTCCTGTGCAATCTTCTGCATTTATATAAAACTAATAACACCTTAAACAGCAACTGAAGAAATCTCAACTTCCACCAAAACATAAATAGGATCTGCTGACAGGATATATATATATATATATATATATATATATATATATATATATATGTATATATATCGATCTACCTCATAAAACCGAAAAACAAAAACACAGACAACGAGATCACCGACACCACAACACCGACAGTTGAAAAACATGAAAATTCACATGCCCGACAAACCACAATCACTACAGTCAACAAAACAAAACAAATCAGTTTACGAAAAACACACACACAACACAAGCACACCAAAAATCTTACAAACCTACACTAAACCTTACATACACAACTATCTATGCACTAACCTTAACCCTCACCCTAACGCTACAGTCCATCACTAATGCACACTTACCTTACCCGCACCCTAATCCTAAAGTCTGTGACTATCGCATACTTACACAGTCGTGCTCGTTTCGCATGTTGGTGTTTTCAGCATCAGGATTGTGAACTGTCAATTATTTCCATTGTCGGTCTTCCGCTGTTGGTCTTCTCATTGTCAGCGTTTTCAGCTTTCATTGTTCTCAGGTAGATCCATATATATATATATATATATATATATATATATATATATATATATATATATATATATATATATATATATATATCTATATATGAGGATGACATAATGGTTAAGGTATTTACCTTAAAGAAACAAGGTGCAAGGTTTGATTCTCACATGGGGTAACTGGCTAGGCTTCAAATGGCCAAAAAGGGCAGTTAGCCTAGTACTAACCTATGAACCTATATATATATATATATATATATATATATATATGTGTGTGTATACACACACACACACACACACACATATATATATATATATATATATATATATATATATATATATATATATATATATATATCAGAGAATTCCTCTTTTATGAAATAAACTTCCTTTGGATTTAAAGCGAAGTAGCTCTTTGACCGTCTTTAAAGATAAGCTGAACAAATGGATGGACAGTTGTAAATATACCTCAGGTATGGTCCCTCAAGCCATCACTGAAAGGTATTGTAACTAGGTATAAATTAGTTATGTCAGTGGGTACCTGAAATATGGGTTATTATGACTAGGCTTCTAATGGTCCTTTGGTTTAACAGCCTAGTATCAGCCTATGAACCTAAAGGAAAGTTATAGGTGTAACTTTTTCAGAAGTAGTTCTATCCAAGTTGGTGTATTCATATCTGCTTATACTGTATTTTTAATCATATTTTGCACTTATTTTGAAGAAAGGTCTCCAATCTACTTCTGTTCCCAACTTGCCCAGTAAACCCTGTGGATGGTGATCACTGTTAACGTTGTTACTATAGGAGTTGGCTGCACCTCAACACCTATTGATGGATGGACGCTTATTTTATGAAGACTTTAATTAAGCTTTTACACCTCATTTGCATGTGACATTTGTTTCAAAAAGATACACTTCAGGCACATATTCTGAAAACAGAAAGTTTCCTCTTTTTAAACCTATATTTACAAAAAAGCAGCCTTCTGTAGACTGAAAAAAAAATTAAAGATGTTGTTTGTATCCTCAGCAATCTGAATGACCAGCACATGCAAAAATACTGGAACTGGTTTTTACATTAATAAACAGATGGACTGATTTGTTTTAATTCAAAGTAAGTATTTTTTTTAATCTGTAAAAAATATGGACAAAAGACTTTCTTTACATATAAAGATTGTTTCCTAAATCTAAACTAATGGGGTCAAAGAAATATCCCTGTCTTATACATGAAAGTTTCAGAGAGTTGCTACTTAAGGGGACTGTATCTATCACATACAGTTCTCTAGTTTGAGGTTTATCCTAGTGGGTAAACTATTACTTTCAATGGGTAAAACCAGTCCTTAGCATACTAATGAAAATTATCAGTTTTACTTTTCATTCCCCCCTCATGTACCAACCAATCTCTCTCTGGAAACTAAATGTAAAGAACTCTCTTTACTCTCATCATGTGTGAGCCTGTATACCCTGAACAGTCAGCAGAAGGATGGGGAAAACAGAGCTGTTCACTGATCATCACTTGTATGGAGGAGAACAGAGCTGTCCACTCATCATCACTTGTTGGGAGGACAACAGTGCTGTCCACTGATCATCACTTGTTGGGAGGAGAGCATAACTGTCCACTGATCATCACTTGCTGGGAGGACAATGGAGATGTCCACTGATTCATCACTTGTTGGGAGGAGAGCATAGCTGTCCACTGATCATCACTTGTTGGGAGGAGAACAAAGCTGTCCACTGATCATCACTTGTTGGGAGAGGAACACAGCTATCAACTGATCATCACTTGTTGGTGACTGTATTCACTGGAGATCGCAACAAGTAGCAGCAGTGTGTCCATGGGGGGGGGGGGGGGGGCTTTAGTACAAGCAGGTAAGAGCACTAATTGGCACCAACAGAATTTTACTTGAACTCATTGGTGCAGCAGGTAATGTTATTGCCTCACAGCAAGAAGTTACCTGGTTCAGTTCTTGCTTGTGTTGCCTTCTGTGCGGAGTCTGCTTGTCCTTCCTGTGTTTGCATGGATTTTCTCTGAGTGCTGCAGTTTCCTCCCACATTCCAAAGATGTAAAGTAGGTGGACTAAACACTCTAAATTGACCATAGATGTGACTGTGTATGCATGTGTGCAGTATGGAAGAACAGCCGCAGCAGGGCTAGCCACCCAATGGTGTGAACATTGGCTCTAGATGATGGTCACTGTTGATGTGATGCCCTGACCCAATTTGCAAAAATGGGAGAAAAGAGTTTATCGATAGATAGAAGTAATTTGGACTCATTTCAAAAACTGATACAGCAACCACTCTAGTATCACAATGCTCATTGAAAACAATAAGAATGAAACCCTAAAGTCTGATGTTATTGACTGACTGTAAGGATCTGTGATTTCTGAAGGCAGGGGCAAAAATAAGAAGAGTCATCTAGGACGTTCTGATAACTCATTGACAGGCAAGAGGTATGTCAGTGCATGTGTGTTTGAATGTACGTATGTGTGATGGGAAAGTGAGTGAGGAAGTGTGTCTGTATCAATGTGTTAATTACAACAGGAAGGTGCTGATTTGCACTCAAGTTATGTCAAGGACAATTCAGAAACATGCAAATTAGTCTATAATGAAGTCTTTCCTCTTTTTGGCTAATATGTCTCTGTATCACAAATCTACACATTGTGTAAGCAGTCCCTTTTTATTGCAGTTCCTATCACTGGTACTGTTTTTTTTTTTTTTTCTGAATTCCCAAGATGGTCTGAATGGAATGTCAGAAAGATGCGTCTGTGTATGATGAAGTCAACTCCGACCTCTAAGAATTTTTTTAAGAATCTTTACTGAGACTTTCATACAACATACATAATAAGCATTATAAAACAATATGGCAAAACCAAACAAGTGTAACCAATTCTATGAAGAAAGGATTGATCCATTTACAACTTGGAACATGTAGATAGTTTAATCAAGGGTCTAAAAAAATTCAAACCAAAGTCATCTGTGACGTTTCCATTCTGCAAGTATTTTCTTGATCTTGCCATTTTTAAGCATTTAGAAATGTCCTTGTTGTGGTTAAAAAATGGTTTAAGGAAATCTCTCCAGCAGTAGTCTATATTCTAATAATTTAAAACTTGACTATTGCAGATACATACTATATTATATTGCAGACGGATTTCCTACTGTATTTCTGATACATGTAGTTGTGAGTCCTGGAATTTCAAAACAAAAACAGTTATGCTACAGGAGAACAATGACTATTGATGACTGCCTTTCTTATTTAAAGTTCTTGTCTGCAGGGAAGCAAGTACCCTGCCTTCCCCATACTCTTGCAACTTAAATATACTAACTTTAAGGTCACCATATCCCACAGAAAAAGAAATAATCTGAGATGTAGTGGTCCCAGGCATAGTGTATGTAAGTCTCCTATACAGCCATTCCATTTCACTGTTTCGGGGCTTGCACTTTGGATTCTTGGAATTTAAATGTATCATTATATTTGGGCCAGCTAGAATTAATTGAGGCCATTCAACATTATCTGAATAACATCATTGTTAATAAGTTTGCCACTGACAAAATTCTACAGTGGAAATATGATCTTGTAATACCAAAATACATTAAAGATGTTGGCCTCAGACTGAAGGCAAACATTACAAAATCCATTCAGTTCAGTAAAAAACTAGCTTAGAAGCACTAAATGTCCATTTTAGTAAATTATAAAATTAATAAAATGAGTTGTATAATACGAAAAACCCAATTTTTTTCAAAGTATTTTCCCATGCAGGCATGAATTGTTTTGAGACATGTATGAACCCCACATAGACAAGTGAAACTGATCTCCAGCCATCTGAAGAACATAAAGTCCATAAATTTTACAGATTGTATAGGGTAGACTCAACAGCTGGCAAAAAGTACAGAGCAAAAGTAGTCTGTTAAAAACAGAGGTATCTGAAATGGAAAGTTTATGCAAGACTGAATAAATTATGTTTAATATAGATGCGTATACAGGAAAAGATTTCTGCTAATACAAAACTAATGGACAGACAATTTTGAAACGAAAGTCAAGTCTGAAAGTTTAATAGGACTAAAAAGGGGAAAACTATAAGGTTGGATCATCTGATTGTTGAGGTGTATATTGGGATTAAGTATAACATTTGAGACTAATACTCAGATTCAGAAACATTTTTGTGTAATGGTAAGCCATTTTGTGTGAGGAGTAGTCATACACTGAGTGGCAGTGGAGATGGTTGAGAAATTCTGGGGTCCGCATAGTGCATAATATGTAAATGTTGGTAACATGAGAAGATGCTGGGCAACATTATTAGAATGAGGGGCTATGTGGGTGCAAACAAAAGTAAACACTATGGCAGAGTGACTCAGACATATACATTAATGACAGTGACTTCAGGCATTGGCTCCAGAGATAATGATTACAATAACATCCTGGAGTTACAGGAGGTACATTGTTGAATTATATATGGGGTAGCCACAACATTAGCAAACCAGTATATGCAACAGGCTGTACTTGCCAATGATAACCACTATGTTGCATGTCATTGCCCTTGGTGGTGCCATGTTATCCATCTGCAGCCATTTCATGCCCTACATAGCACTGAACATGTGCTTCATGAACAAGAGTGATGTCCTATACCATGAATCACTGTGGCATGAGCATCCTACCCTCTGCATGTTCAAGCTGTTCACAACTCCGCTCCACACTGGATGACAGAGTACAAGTGGTGGCACTACATGTGCCTCCCTATTGTGTGCAGCAGGTGGCAGGCAGGAGGTCACTGCTGCTGCTTCTTGTGGTGCACCACATGGAAGGAGTGCCATTATTCCCCCAAGTGGCACTGCCATAGGTGGGCTGTAGGAGACATGCAAGGAGCTGGTAGAGGTGGTATGGGAGCTGGTAGATCAGCGGCTGGAAGCCTGCATCAGCTACCTAGAAAGGGTTTTCTTGTGGCTAAAAGAGTTGTATCACTGCCTTTTCCTGCCATTATTACCTCAGACAGGGCCCCATAGAGAGTGTGGTCAGGGTGCTGTCTGATGTCCCCCAGGGTATCATATAGGTAGTGCAATACAAAAAGCCATACCCACTCTATTCCTCATTCTAGTGTTCCCTTTCCTTGTGTACTACATCCCTCCCCTGTTTGTTGTCCAATCCTTCCTATTACTAGTATCCTCCCTTTGTGTGTATCTATAATTCCACTGTCCACCCCATTCCTTAGAGTGTCACCACCATCCCTGTCTGTCTTTGCCTCTGTTTTATGTTTATGCATGTGCGCCTGCTTGTGGACCTCACCCACTTACCATCTATTTACCTTCCCTTATATCCTTCCCCATCTTCCCTTCTCAAAAAAATGAACACCTGTCCCTCCTATCCCTGTCTATCTTTCCATTTCTCTATCTATCTATCTATCTATCTATCTATCTATCTATCTATCTATCTATCTTTCTTTCATATCCCCTTCCTCCCCTATTCTTCTTCCCTTGTGAATGTAACTATGCTTATCGACCCCTTTTTCTTATGTTTTATACACCCATTTCCACTTCTTTTTATGGTGAAACAACAGATTTATTAAAGGTGGTTGGCTTGCTTCTGTTTGCGAGTATATATGCATTCTCCGAAGTATGTGCACTATATATTCCTATGTATTTTCCTCTTCTAACTCCTGGTTGCAGCAGTGGGAGTTCTTCCTTGCACACTGAGTGCAAATTTCCAACTACTTAATTGATAATTAACCTCACAAGGCATTGCACTATGAGCGTTACTGTAGTAGGTATACCACAATTACACTAAGCATATTTCTTAGTCTCAAGGAAAGCTGAATCAACATTCAATCCCTGGGAATATGCAGACTCTCCTCAGAAGATGTCAGGAAACACAGAGCCTAAATGGAGAGTGTTCCAGACATTAGTGTTTAATGTGGCAAGATGGAGCTATGGGCAGAGGGCAGTTGTTTCTTATCGCAGTGGTTTCTCTAGATCTTTGAGTAATGCTCATGCAGAACTTTCTTGATTTATCTCAGAGGTATTACAGGCCAAAGTGGTTAAAAAGGGCTTACTATAGGAAAATTTTGTTACTGGGGGAGAGGAATTTGGAGAAACCATGAAGAAAGGCTACCGGATGCCTTCAAAAAGGTTCTGGTAAACCACTCAGTGCCTTCAGTGTGGGGAAAGCAGGACTTCACCAGGAATTTATTTATTTTATTTACTTGATATTTGTGTACCGGGGTAGTCTGACAGGGTCTACAGAACTTGTTTTCAGCAGAGGCCCTGGAAGAAAAGCTCCACATACAATACAATACAAATACAGTATAATCCAATACAATAAAAATTACATTAGAAATACTATACAAAAAATAAGTTGAAAGAACAAACTCCTACAAGATGTTGTAATATATTACTACACATCTAGACAATTTTATACAGTTAAACACTACAGACAATAATAGTCACTCTCACCATACATGATGGAGACAGTGTCCAAAAAAGTAGTATGTAGGTAGTGCAATGTGTGACATTGACTGTTATAGTACATGCAAAATAGAATGTTAGTTTCAAAAATAAAAAGGCGTAGTGGCTGGAGAGTAAAAAACCTCACTTTTATTACCAATACAATAAAATAAATGAATAGTTTAGGTAAGCACTTTCAAGGTGACCCTCTTCTTCAGACCTTAATAAAAACTTCTACAAACATACAGTTTAAATACAAGTGACAACCAATAAAAACTTACAATCAGAATTAATGAGGCAAACCTCTTTTTCTTAGAAGAGGTTTTAAAGAGATGGCACTGTTCCTTTATGCTGTGATATAAACCTTTCACTAGATTTGTTAACATCACTGGAAAAAGTTAAAACACAGCCTATTCACCACCTCAGCAAATTTTCCTCCTTCATCATGTACATTTGCAGGGAGTTCTTCAGAAAAATAGGGTTTGGTCATATTGCTATCAAGAGAGCTCACTTCTTCCATAGCCTTATCAATCTCATAGGCCTTGTAGCCCCTATTCATAAGATCTACATGCAAACCACCTTATACCTCTACAAGGTCTCTCCCATCAGTATATACTCTCTTACAGTGCGATACTTGATTTTTAACTATATTCCTAGTTATCTGTCTGGGGTGCATGCTAGAACGATGAAGAATATTATTCTTCCTACAGCTTTTTCTATGCAACCTAGTTGAAATGCTGCCAAACATGTTATTTCACAGCGTAAAGTAACATATGCATGTAGGGCTTGCAAAATCTGTTGTAATATATGGGTCAACCTGCATGATTGTGCATCCGATACACTTGAAACCAATAGAATTTTCTTTCTATGCAGACTGTTGCACTAAGAACATAGTCTATCTAGCCAAGTGTAATTTATGTAGTGCATTTTATATAGGCAAAACAAATTGTATGTTGAAGGAGAGGGTCATGGAACATCTGAATGACATATGTAATAAAAAACCTACAAATGCACTGGCTAAACATGTATCAGATTATGGTACACAGCACAACTTTAAATTCTTGGTTTTATAGAAAATTAATGCGAGCTTAAGAGAAGGAGATTTACGTAATGAAACTGAATATATAGAGTTTAGATAGATTGTTGATTTTAAAGCTTGTTTCACCTGGCCTGAACAGTGCTTTCTCTTTATAACCTCTTCTAAGAAAAAGAGGTTTGCCTCATTAATTCTGATTGTGTGTTTTTATTGGTTGTCACTTGTATTAATTAAGGTCTGAAGAAGAGGGTCACCTCGAAAGCGCTTACCTAAACTATTCATTTATTTTATTTTATTGGTAATAAAAGTGAGTTTTTTACTCTCCGGCCACCACACCTTTTTATTTTTTTTTATTTTTGACTACTTATATTTTTTGGGTTTGTTGGTTCTACCACTTTCTTCTCATTTTATTAGAATGTTAGTTTCAGTTCGGAAAATAGCAGCCAGAAAGTTAGTGATGCAGATAGATAGCGAGAGAGAGTTAAGACGAATAGAAGCAATAAAGCCTGAGCAGTAGCTTAAGGATATGGTATAGAAGCAGAGAAGGAGTTAGAAGAGCCTTAGGATCTTGCAGTCTGTGAGGGATTGAAATGTGACAGAAGAGGATGATGAAGCTAGTGTGGAAGAAGAGGAAGACCTAAGCATTTGGCAGGCTTTATGCAGGAGCAGAGCCATGTATATTTGAGATTATTTTTTAAAGAGACTTTGAAATGGGTTAGGCCAGTCATAGACCTCATAGCTAGAGGTAGTGAATTCCAAAGTATAGAGACAGAGTATGAATACAGATAGTTACCAGGTTTTCTTCTGGGTTTTGAGATAGCTAAGAGATTTTTGTCTTCTGATCATAGGGATCAATTTGATGTGCAAGATGTTACTAGACTGGCTAGTGCAGTGCAGGCAGTAGGCTTAAAAATAAGGTTGTGCAAGGTGGATAGCTAAATAAAGGCAAGTTGATCGGGGAGTTCAAGCCAGTTTAACTCTAGGAGTGGTTTACAGTGGTGTGCATGATATTTAGAGTTTGTGGCAAACTTTGCAACTTTGTTGCAGCACTGTTCAACTTTCTTAGGGTAGAATATTGTAAGTTAGTTAAGATAGGGGCACCATAAAAAAGGAAGTGGAAGTAAAAATATTTTTGCAAGGGTAGTTTTTTTGTTGCTGCAGTAAAGAAATGTTTGTTTCTATATAAGAGTCCCAGTTTTTGATGGGTTTTCTTTATATGTTGCTGTATATGGTGGTCAAATGAAAGTTTATTGTCAAAGATAACACCTAGAAGTTTGGTTTCCTGCACTATTTCTATGACAATGTTGTCAGAAGCAAGGATGTTAAAATGATCAGTGACAGCTGAGATGTTTTTGGGATGAAATAGAACTAGTTTTATCTTGTTTGGATTAAGAAAGAGTTAGATATTTCTTAGCCAGGGTTCGACTGCAGTAAAGGACTGTTGAGTTTTTGAAAGTAGTTCTGTTAGTGATTGAGCAATGCAGATTATGGTGGAATCATCAGCATATTGAATGAGGGTCCCAAAGTGAGAGGCAGTGTGAAGGTTGTTTGTGAAAATGTTGAAGAGTAGGGGTCCTAGGACGGAGCCTTGGGTAGGGTTGTGGAGGAAGGGTGAGAGTTCATTGGACCATTTCACTGCTTGTTTATGATCCTTGCAGTAGATATTGCATTACCTGCTGTTGGATACCTCTCTCGAGAATTTTGGATATGGGTGACAAGGTGGATATAGGACAGAAATTGGATGGATCAAAAGAGTTGCCTCCTTTGTGGATGGGGGTGATATAAGATTGTTTCCATATGGTAGGTACTTCTGATTTAGATAAAGACCTATTTATAAGGATACTGATTGGGTAGGCGACTGAGTTAGCAACCAGTTTGAGGTAGTATGGGGTGAGGTTGTCAGCTGAGGTAGAGCAGGGTTTTAGTTTTTGTAGCAGTTTCTTAATGGTGTCAGTGGGTATGGGCTGAAATGAGAATGGGGTTTGTATGACATGATGTTGAGTAGGGGGGTTAGTTATGACAGGGTTAGAAGTAGTTGATGGCATGGGGTCTGTCTGAATAGGTTGAAGGGTGGGGGGTTCAGCATTAGGGATGTTAGTTAGTAGGTCTGCAATTGATCTTATGAAGTGAATGTTAAAGTTTTCGGCTATTTGTGATGGAGGGGGTATCTGGTGATAGGGTGTGCTCTCCATTTCTTCCAGAGTTAAGTAGAGAAGATATGGAGTGATTTTATGCAGGAGTTGAAGCTGGGAATAATATGACTTCTTATCTGTCGATTAGTGTTGTCACATTGTTACACAGTGTTTTAAAATTAACATGATTTTGTTCGTTTTTGTTTTGTTTTCCGGTTGACCAGGCTAGGTCCGTTTCCTTCATCAGGTGTTTACATTCCTTAGAGAGCCATGGTGCTGAGTTCTTTTTGATTCTTTTCATATGAATGGGAGCTGGTGTGTTAAGTATGTGAAGGAAGGTGTTATTAAAGTATAGTACGGCATCATTGAGGGGCAGTTGTTTAAGGGGCGTCCAGTCTATTTCCTGTAGGAGATTGTTGAATTTATGCTGACAAAAATGAATGGAGGTCCTAACTGATTTTATAGCGCGTACTCTTAGTTGTTGGGAGCTTGTTCTAAGGGTATAAGCAGGTAGATGATTGCTAAGGGAGTTAGACAGTGTACCAGAAGCAGGGTAATTGGCAAGGTAGGATTCTAGAATCCAGTCTAAGGTGAATTGGCAGGTAAGATCTTTGCTGTATCATGTTGGAGCAATGACAAGCTGAGAAAAAACATACAGATTTATACTATTTGTAGGGGAGTCGGAAGCTATGGTTTGCCAATCTATATTTTTGTCTCCTAAGATTATTGTTTCAAGGTTTATTGTTTGGTATGTGCAGGATAAAATATTTTCCAACACTGGTATATTGTTACCTGGTGGGATATATATTACTATTATGCAACTTCTTTTTGATATATTGAGGTTCAAAAAATAGATTAGTACCTCAACATTAGAAAAGATGGGTATACTACTGGTGTAGGGTGTGATGTTGAGTGTAGAGGGATATAGAAGTGCTATCCCCCCTTTTTTTTAGATCTGTCTCTTCTGGTAATTGCAAAGTTTGGAGGTATTATTTCTGAGTCTTTTACATTGGGGTATAGCCATGTTTCAGTAAGGGCTAGTATATCAGGTTTATTTTTATCAATCCAGGCATGCAGTGGGGCTATTTTATTACATATACTTCTCAGGTTAAGAGTAAGTATGTTTAAATCTTTGGGGTTACTCTTATGGTTAGGATTAGAGGGTGGGCCAGGGTTAGGATGTATGTCTCCACATTTGAGTAGATAGGTAATGAGGAATACGTACCATGTGAAGTGTTTTATTCCTAGGTGAGGGTACTGGTGTCGTGTGGTTTCATAGGAGGTGAGGAGGCCAGTTTGTGGCTTGAATAAAATGGGAGGGTATAGGGGAAAACCTGGGAGGAGGTATGTGAGAAGCTGTGTTGTTTATTGGGGAGAGGGTTAGAGGAGGTTGTTGTGTATTGGTGTGTGGAGGTATGCAAAGATATAGCTGTAGTGAGATTGAGAATTAAGAGTAAAGAGGCTAAGCAAGTTAGGAGGAGCATGTCAACTGTGACTTCAGAGTGGGCTTAGACAATGTGGTTAGGTATTTTACCTTGCAGTTTGTGATAAGGATGGGATGGGTGGGGGAGATGTGATTGGTCAGTAGTAAAATTATGATGCAATATTAGTTTGTGTGTATAGTAGAAGAGAAGGTGATAAACCAGGAGTTAATGTAAAATAGTTTCAGGTGGTGATTTTATTGTGATGGTAAAGTAGAGTAAGATGCAACAAATTTTAATAGAGGGCATGTGAATTCAAGGTGATGGATATAAGGGAGATAAATTTGGCTAAATAAAAGAAAGTAAGGTGTGCATGAAATGTGGGTGTGTACAAGGTAGAGTTGTATTTAATTGAATCATAGGAATGAGGGGGAGTGGTTTGCTTAGGATAAGAGTAGAGGTGCTGAGGAGGGTGGGATATGGGGGAAGGTCAGGGGAGCAGAGTGAACGGAGCAGAAAGAACCCCCCCCCAGATGGTTTACCACCATAAACAATCAGTGAGGTAAGATGCTCATGGATACAAAGACAAGGTGTCTGAACTCTAAATACTTGTCTCGAGTCGCAGCATCTAATTTTATAGTTATGAGCTTTTAAATGTCTTTCCAGGGATATATTACACTGATAAGAGTGAAATATGCTGAAGTGTTAATGTAGCTTCACCTTCAGCAGTAAAAGGCCTGTGAGTGTGGGGGTTGGGGATTTCCTTCCAGCAGATTCAACATTACAAAACAATACACACTAGACTTAACAAATTAAGTAGTTATTAGTTTAAGTTTTGGAGATAGCTTTACATAGATTTTACTTTATTTATTTGTTCCTTGTAAACGTTTGCCAACTGCTGGTGAAATTCAGCTGTGCAAGTTCTTTAGGTAGTGGGATATAATAAGTATCACCTACCCAATCAGTATCCTTATAAGGTATATGTGCTTGTTTCACTGGGAGAGAGAGGAGAGAGAAAAAGTTAAGGATTTCTTGATGGTTGAACTAGGCAGGTACAGTACTATTTGTCTATACCCATCCACCTTAAGTAATGTTTGGCAGACAAAGAGTAGTGCACTATATTTCACAGTTGTGCATTTCAGCTTTCTATCCTTTAAACAGGACAATAAGCTTACAGGAGATATTTGTAGGTATGCAAGTTTGGGATTACTAAAACAAAAATGGTGGCTTCCACAGTATAGAACGACAGAAAGAAAAATGCACTAAACTAACAAGAGATATGTGTATGCATGCAAGTGTGGGGTTACTGAGATGCAGGTTTACAGATGTTAGAGGGACAGGTAGAAAGCATATCTATTGGTTCCCACTCTTTGCTACACAACATACAATCTGTAAATCTGATATTTAAGCACTTAGAAAAGGCAGCCAGCTAGAGTGTGTAACATATATGAAAAAAAGAAAGCAACTCTAGAGAATGACAAAACACTTTTTACAAACAGAAACTCTCATATATTAACAATCACCTACATTATCCAGTAACTGTGCTGTTCACACAAACATAAAATCAGGTATTACAATAGAAGCCTTCAGTAGAAGTGAGTGGAAACATATATACATAACATAAACATATGCAACTATAGATTAGCAGGCAGAAAGAAAAAAAAAGAACACTTAGCCATATGGCAACAAACTACAGACTTACTTGATGTAACTGCAGTACAAACAAGAACATTTTGATGGTTTCACTGACTCCAACTGTAAAAACACCCAGCCAGTAGAAACTTGCTAATACAATTGCTACGCATTAATAGCAGAAAGGCAAACTTTGCTGCTATTACTGCAACCTAGAGTAAAAAGTCAGTAGACATATGTTGATATATTTACTACACATTAACAGCAAAAGACACAACACTTTGCCAGAATTAAACACAATGAAATCTTAGTTATATTTTTCTAGTACAAGTTTGACCCAAAATGAAATAAACCATAATGATTAAGGAAATACAAGAATCCAACGTACCTTTTTGTAGAGTGAAAGCAGTGAATGGAGAGAACACTTGGGACATGCGATAGTGAAGTGACTCTGAAGTTGGAGCTACAATGGCAAATGTAGTGAGAGAACAAGCTGAGATGCAGGGAGGAACAATCAGTTCCTTGACTGGAAAGCAGTTCCCCCCCAGATGGTTTACCACCTTAAACAATCAGTGAGGTAGGATGTTCATGGATACAAAGACAAGGTGTCTGAACTCTAAATACTTATCTCGAGTCACAGCATCTAATTTTATAGTTATTGGCTTTTAAATGTCTTTCCAGGGATATATTACACTGATAAGAGTGAAATATGCTGAAGTGTTAATGTAGCTTCACCTTCAGCAGTAAAAGGCCTGTGTGGGTGGGGGTGGGGATATCCTTCCAGCAGATTCAACATTACAAAACAATACACATTAGACTTAACAAATTAAGTAGTTATTGGATTAAGTTTTTGGAGATAGACTTGCATAGATTTTGCTAGGTTATTTGTTCCTTGTGAATGTTTGCCAACTGCAGGTGAAATTCAGTTGTGTAAGTTCTTTAGGTAGTGTGATATGATAAGTCTGACTGACTGCTGTTGCTGCAGAAGGTACATGTGCTTGTTTCACTTTATGTAGAATGAAGCAGATGGATGGAGAAAACACTTGAGACATGGGGTAGTGAAGTGGCTCTGAAGCTGGAACCACAACAGCAACTGTAGTGAGAGAACAAGCTGAGATGCAGAGAGAAGCAGTTTCTCCCACCACCAGATGGTTTACCACCTGAAACAATTGGTGAGGTAGGATGTTCATGGATACAAAGACAAGGTGTCTGAACTCTAAAAAAATGTAATATTTAATGACTGAGAAGTGCTTACCACTACTGATGGGAAGGCTAAAAAGAGATAAAAAATCATGCCCTCCTATTAGGATACAGTGTCTAAAATATCTCATGGCCGAGTGGTATTAATAGTACTTAAAGTCACTACAGTAGTCAGAAGACTCTACAGATATAAGGCTGCAGACATGGAAGAGCTCTGTCCAGAAATGTTGAAGGTTCTGGGCAAGGCTAGGGTAGTATGCTAAGGTAACTTTTCAGTGATGCCAGGAAAGCAGGTACAGTACTTCAGGAACGGCAAATGAGGATGGATATACCCAGCATTAGAAAAGAGAATCAGATGGTGAATTCACTGGGACTATGAACCATATCTTCTTCTTCTTCTTTTTCTTCCTTATATCTATTCTACTGACATGGCCACCACCTTATCTTTCTACAGTCTCTAACAGTCATCTCCTTCACATAGCACTAACCAACTAGACTGATGCCTGGTGTCTTTGATGCCTTCTAAAAACTTACTCTAGTATCATATGATCTTAGGAGATTACTAGGCTAACAACCCAGATGTCATTTTAAGCCTAGCTGCTTCATCCCAATATAATACCACAGAAATGCTAGTCAGTACCCAAGACTGCATTTAGTGATGACTGCCCATGTCCAGGAGGGTTGTGGGTGCTATCCCCAGTAAGAATTTATGGTGCCCCAGTCACTCGTCCAGGTTCCTCTTGAACAGTGTCATGGAGGTGTTCTGTTTCACATGAATTGGTAGCCTGTTCCAAAGATGCAGCAGTCGTTGGGAGATAAATCTGTCCCTCCAGCATGTCCTATTTAAGTCACAGGCTGTATTTAGCATAAGGCAGTATTAATAGATATGGAAATTTGGCCAGTAACCTGGTGGAAATTCCAGTACTCTTTCATTGTGTTTTGGATGGAAGAATGTTGGAGAATATCAAAGTACTTGTAATGGTGTAAAAAGTATCATTGTCAGAGAGCATGGGAACTCCAGATTCATAGAGAGATTATTATTTAAAAAGATATTACATTTAGGTACATAGGTAAGCATTGGGCTAGCTGCCCTTGTGGGACATTTCAAGAGTAGTCAATTTTCCTTAAAAGTGAGAATCAAACATTGGACCTTGTGTCTGTGAGGTAAACATTTTAAACATTATGCCAATCCCCAACCCTGTTTGGGTAGGGGTATCTCTTCTAGAGATGCTTTTGTCCCTCCTTTCCCCTCATACTTCCAATCCAAAACTGTCTTCAGACCAAGTTCTTTCAGCACTTTCCAAAATTAGAAAATGCAGACTCCATGGATCCTGACATTATCCCTGGATGTCTACTGAGAAGCTTTGTGTCCCTCCTACCAAAACCTCTCTAGCAACTCTTCAACCCAAGTCTGTCCAATGATTACATCCCTGAAGTATACAGAATAGCTGTTATGGTGTCCTTACATAAATGTGGTCTTTCTATTGATCATGGAAATTACAGGCCTAATAGTTTCACTAGCATTATTTGTAAGCCTAATGAATGTATTATAGTTGAGCTAATAGAAAAATAATGTTACTTTACATCCTTGAATATACATCAGTTCATTTTTATAGAAGGCAGCTCAAGCCTGCTTAACCTAATTTGAATTCTTTGAATGGGTTACTGAGGCCATGGGTAAGGGGTATTTAGTCCACACTGTCTACAAGGATCTTTCTAAGGCTTTTGACGCTATCTCCCATGATGGGAGTATTGATAAGCTTTCTCAGACCAACATTAACATATTTATACTTCATTGGATAGGTAGTTCGATATTTTGAAGAGCATACATAATTAAAATAAGGGATATTTGCTCTGTACAAAAACATATCATCAGTGGTATCCCGCAAGACTCTGTACTGGGCCTCCTCCTCTTTAATGTATGGACATCTCTGACATTGAGAGGTGATTGCATGAGGCTATGTCTTATCAGGTTTGCTTATGATTTCAGGCTAGGGGTAGCTATCGTATCCCATTCTGATTATCTCAAGCAAGGTCTGACTTGGAACCAGACAAATGCTTAGTGTAGTAATTATGGACATACCCACAACAACAAGAAACCGAGTATAGTTTCCTTTGATAAATCTATCATCACTACCACAAGCCATGTAGATACCATTTCACTTAAATATGACATAGATCTTAGAACCTGTGTTGATAATATAAACTCCTTTGACCACCAACTCTCTGTCGTGTTAGAAAACTCTTCTACCTTATACAATTTACACCCCCCCACCCGAGATCCAAATAAGGTATAGTCCCTCTTTATTATTGCCTTGTAAGACACTTAATTGAATTTAATGCCCCTTTATCATATATATCACTAGGCACCTAAACCCTCTCAATAGGCCTCAGTGATTCAGATCTCAGGTCTCAGTACCCTCAGCTAATCTGACAGACTAAAACCCTGCCCTTCTACTCAGTGTCATACAAGATCTTGAGAGATGATAGCTGCTTAGCCTTCTGTGCTATGAATGACTTAGCAGGCCTCGGTGTGCTATGAATGGCCCAGTTCACTTTGAACACTTTTACTTTAATAGAACCAGTTATAAAGCATGTGTCAGCTCTAGAAACATAACTCTATACTGCACATCAACAACACCAGATGATGTGTCAAGTACTTAATTTATTATATAGCTTTTTTCTGGAATACAGTGCTCTTACATATCAGAGTACTTTTCTGCCAAGATTAAAAATATTCATTTAGACTTGATGGAGATTTACACTTGAAATATATGAGAAAGTCTACTTAATGGGTGTCACTGGTAATCGCCCATCAACACTGCATAATGTGGATGAGGTTCTCAAAGGTGCTCTTGGTTGTAAACTTATTAAGAACCCATGAGTATAAAAACTGTTGAAATTCTGTTTGTGGTGTTGAACTCTGCAACAGCAGATAATAAGAAAAGGGGGAAAGACTTGAAGAACGTGGACTGGAAAGGCAGCAGTAACCTAGATTACGGAGCCAGACAAACTGATTTCTCAGCTTTTTTGATTCATAACTTTCTGAACCATCCCATGGAACCAGCATGCCAGCCAAACAATATGATGTACCAACATTTTCAATATAGTATACCTTAGATGTAGAGGGGTAAACTCTGTTACTCCACAATGATAAACAGTAGAAACTTGTTTCCATTGTCTAAAAATGTAATTTCAGCCATACTCCTAGCCCTCCATTTCTCCTCACCCCACTTTCATATGTAATGTCATACCCTATATGACTCTTTCATATATTTTGCTCTCCTTTCTACCTCCCTCACATGTTCCTGTTTTTTCTTTTATCTTCCTGAGCCTTTACCACCTATCTCTAAGCTTGTATTTACTGCTAGGTCATCAATTTATTTAACTATTTGTTGAGTGGGTATGCCCACTGGACAAATTGTCCCTTTTCAGAGCTGGGCTGGGAGCACTACCCAGTTAAGTGACTTGCTCAGAGTCACAAAGAAGTCAAATGAAGGTGGCAGGAATCAAGCTCTGTACCCCGGGCACAAGAAGCAGCTCATTAACCACTCAGAGGCTTAGTCCTCTAAGCTGACTGCCATAACAGATCATGACAAATTACCTCTACCTACCCCCACCCCTGCAGCCATTCCATTGCTTGGCTATTTCTCCCCAGTTAGCATAAACACTGTTCAGTCCAGTTAGTCCGCACACTATTTTCGTCTTTACTTCTAGAATTATTACAGACTTGAATTTAATTTAAAACTTTTTTTTTCAAATTTTATAGCACAAGCTCTGACAGCCATTTGCTAAACAAAATAATGAAAACAGATTTAGCATGAAGAGTAAGCCTCTCTCCCCTTGAAACTCACATTGATTGAAAAGGCTTTGAAACCCACATTCAAATAAAATGCATCTGGCCAGCGGTGGATTAACTTTACCTTTGGGCTGTTTTCAAACCATAATCCCCTTGTATGCATTTTTAGGACCATGCATACATGGATGTGTTCTTTGATTCACCTTCCTGATTATATTAAATTCTATTTCTTGTATAATACAGCAACACTTGTTAGATTGCATTTTAAATTTGTAGATTTGAATATTTTTCCCAAAAGCAATGAAACAAAAGATATGAACCAATAATGACAAAACTACCAATTTCAGAACATTTCAGCTATAAAAGGGGACTCAAACTTTTGACATTACTATCCACCAATATCAGTCAATATGCACAATCTCTGCAAAAGTAAAGGTCATTTGAATAACTCTGCATTAAAGAGATCTGTAACTAATGAAGAGGTTGCTGCTAGCAAACAACTTTATATTTCAGTGTTTCATCTACAAATTCAGTGCCTGCTGCCCTGAAGAATAAATTGCCTATGTTACATAAAAAAAAAAAATATTAAGCTGGTAATACCGCAATAGGCAACGGCTGGCAAACTGATAGCAGCTTCATAGTTACTAGGCATCACATCCAAAGGAGGAGACACTCAGCAGTGCAACACCCCATCCCTTCTTTAAGTACACTGCAGTAGTAGCACTTCATCTACACTGTGTGGGAGTAGAACACAGAGTATTCTGCACCAAAGGCAAGAATGCTACTGGTTGTACTACTAACATGGATTTCAAATTTTAAAGCAAAAGTGCTGATAGTCATTTGCTAAGCAAAGCAGTTGCATATTACTCATTGAAAACAACTTTAGCATGAGCAGCAATAAACTTATTTTCCCTTGAAACTCATACCCCTTGAGCAGTCTGGTAGTTGGTGTAGAGGATTCAGCCTCTTGTCTCCTGTAACCAAGGTAAAAGGTTTGAGCATGAGTAAGTTAATTAACAAACTTGTCATCCTATTTAGGGCATTTCACACACACACACACACACACACACACACACACACACACACACACACACACACACACACACCTACACACACACACAGAAGGAATATCTTGTCTGCAAGTAAGTTCAAATTATGTGAGCAGAAAGAAACAGCATCAGAGAAATATAAATCTGCATTGACATGCATCTGTGTGTCAACAGATGCAGAATGTGTTCTTAAAGAAGAAATATCATTTCATTTTTAAATTAAATGTTATGGCAGCCCCCCAGCCAACAGGCCCCACCCATCCAGCCAGCCCTAGAAAACTGCTTAGGTTGCCTAGTGCTACATGCAGCTCTGCAAGCACCCATCAACAATATCTGTATTTTTGAAATAGTATCCCATAACCTCCTTCTAACTAAGCTTGACAGACTAGCCACGAGCAACAGTAAACAGGTTCAGGAACTATCACCTTGATAGGAACCGATCAGTAAAATGAAAATATATTAATTTATCCTTCTTGTTCATGGCTGCAGGTGTTCAATGAGATCCTATCATCAGCCCCTCCTATTTAACATATTTGTCAATGACAAGCACAAAATAGTAGAAAAAAAACAGCTATTATTCAATATGTAGACGAATCAACATTAATTTGCTCAGCTGAATCTCCCATCCCACTGGAAATAAAAATGCAATAAACTTTCAACAAACTAGAAATTGGCTAACTGAAGATCTTCTTGTACTGAGTGCCAAAACAAATAAATAAATTAATCATTAGTTTAACAACTGTCACTGAACATGCAAATCAAACTAAAAGGTTACAGCTACTCTTAGAGAAAAAGCTAAGGTTTGATAAGCACATATGCAATTGCCAAAACAGTCAAAAACGTGCCTGTTATAACATAATAAAAATATGTATAACACCTCAAGCACATTTACAGACAGTACAGATGCTTTTATTTCCAATTATCCTTTATGGATCACTTATTTTAACCAACATTTACAAAATCTGCCTAAATAGCTTAAAATAACTCAAATAGATCTAATGGTTAGCAGTCCAACATGCCCTGAATTTCTCACAGTGCAAAATTGTACACAACTTTTTAAACAACAAACCAAATGCCCAGCATGTCACAAACTTATCAGCAGATACATTCCTCCAGAAAAATTCAGTGTTAAAGCTGTAACCTAATATAAATCTAGTAATCTCCAGACAGACTTCCTATGCTATATATATGCTGTGAAACTATGGAACTCAATTTTCCCTAACCTCAGAAGTGAAACAATCACAAAACGTTTCCTGCAAAAATTTAAAAGGAAAGATCTCCATACAATGTGGAAACGCTTGTCTCAATACTACATGAAAGTGCTCCTAATGCACATACCAGTAATCCTCTCTAATGCATCTTATCTCTTCTCTTCTTCCTCAATATCTCCAGTTATACCTCTGTGCTACAACATACTCCTATGTTACTTCATCCCTTTGACCTTCCAATCCGTTTTTCCTACCTCACCACTCATGTATATGCAATAAACAGCAAATGCACTTGCTTGATATTGCTGTTAATGGATTTAGGACATCATTTTTGAATGCAATACTTTGCAGTATCATAGTATGCCCCACAACTGATGTAATCATCAAACTGAAATATAATTATTAGAAAGCTTTTTATCATGACATAACTGAAAAGGACCTTTAACTCAGTCTGTTATCCCAGTCAACAAATGGAAATAAGTAAGTAAGTTAGACAAGATAATGACGTGGAACTCCTCCAAGTCCAAATTACATTTAACACAACCCCTTATCACATCATGTCTAGTTATAAGACCCCCTCTATGCCCTCCTCAGCCCTATCCTCCTATCTAACTAGTGTTAAGCCAAGCACCATTCTCCTAGGGGACTTCAACTACTCCCTTCATAAACTGCGAGACTTACACATCCGCACACTTGTATACCCAGAGATTTCTAGACTACATCAATAGAAACTCCCTGGACCAGTTAATCTACACCCCATCCAGGGTCGATAAAACCCTAGACTTAGTCCTTTACAAAATGGGGCAGCTTTGCTCCTCATCAGTGGTAACTTCCTCCTTGGTCAAATCAGACCACAGGTTAATCACACTCACCATAAAACGGAAGCTTGAAGCATCTTCAGTACCTTGTTATTAGTTGATTATGCAAAGTCTAATCTAATAGTACTAAGCAATGATCTGGCTAATTTCCAAAGCCCCTTCCATCTAAACTGAAAAGTAAGGTGTACAAAACAGTAGTGTAACCAGTACAACTGTATGGTACAGAAATAATCAGAAACAAAAACAAAAACCATACAGACAAAAACAACAAAGTTGAATGGAGCAAGAAAACTGTTTAATCCGTGCAGTAACTATAAAGTCAAATCTGATACCTTGACTTTTTGCCTTCAGAGGATAAAAAAACAGTGCACCTTACACCATTTATACACAGGTGGACCCCTTCATCATCAAATAATTAAACGATTAACTAATCTTAATTTTTAACACAATACAGAAGGGTTAACATGTGTTTTATGGAACATTTGGGTGATATCAGGAACCACAATTGTAAAAGTCCAGTAGCAGAACATTTTCCCATAGTTCATTTGGGTTCTGATTCTACTCTTTTTCTTTTCTGTCTTAGCAAAGCCAACAGTTCTTTGGAGAAGTGACTTTGTGAATAAATTAAATTTACTTGAAAGTAAGCTTATTTTAAATTATGAGACTTTGTATCCAAAGGGGTTGTATTTAGAAGTTAGTTTTAATTATTGAAATATTATTTAATATTTAAATGTTTTTAAGTTGAAAGTATGTATTGTGTTAAAAATTAAAATTAGTTAATTGTTTAATTATTTGATGAGGGAGGGGTCCACCTGTGTATAAATGGTGTAAAGTGTAATCTCCAAACTCTGGATCCCACACAGTTTGGTTTTGTGAAGGGTAGATCATGCCTGCTCAACTTGGTTAACTTGTTTGAGTCAGTCACCAGAGCTGTGGATGAAGACAAGGTGGTTCATACAGCCTACCTTGATCTGGCCAAGGGTTTTGATGCCACTCCCCATTCAGGAATCATAAAAAAATCAGTAAGCTAGGCATCAACCTCTATAATCTCTAGGTGGTTGCAAACTGGCAAACAGATAGAACCCACAGTGTGACTGCTGACTAGTCACAAGTGGAGTCCCACGGGGTTCGGTCCTGGGTCCACTCCTGTTTGCTATCTACTTCTCTGAAGTCCAGGACAACACAAAGAGACTCTGGCTAACAAAAGTCACAGATGATTGCAAGATGGGAGCTATTATTAACTCCCCAAGTAATGCTGACATCCTACAGAATGGCCTTACTGAGACCAACAACTGATGTCAGAACCATGGCTTTAAGCTCAATGCCAAAAAATGTGTTGTCATCCCCTTTGGGAAAAGCCCGGTTCCCATGAATTACCACATTGATGGTAGTCCACTGAATACAGAAGGCGTTATAAGAGATTTGGGAGCACAGGTTGACAGCAACCTCTCTTTTGATCACCACATTGCCACTGTGGTCAGAAAGTCCTTCTATGTGGCACATCTCATTACTAAGGATTTTGCATCCAGGAAGAAAGAGGTCATTGTCTCCCTCTACTTTTCCCTCATTAGGCCAATCATCGAGTACAATGCCCCATTTGGCATGTACCTCACTAGACACCTGCAACAACTGGAAAGGCTACAAAAGTACCTCACAAAGAGGATCCTAGGGTTTAAACACTTGTCCTATATGGACAGACTCAAAACACTCCAACTATTCTCTGTTTCATATCGCCTACTTAGATGCAATCTCTGATTGACTTACAAAGCCATGTCTGACCCAGCTCTGCTAGAAATGCTACATCTAAAGAAATCCCAATCCCTCCACACCACATGCTCCAGAGACTTCAGCCTCATTACCACAATTAACAGAACATACTGGAGGGACAGGTTCATAACCCAGAGACTGCCCATGCTATGAAAGAGACTTCCCATACATGTCAAGCAGAGCACCTTGCTGACCCTTTTCAAGAGAAATCTTGATGAGTGGATGGGAAACAGAAAATTTACCCTTGGGATAAGTCCAGTGGCTCTACTTGACAGAGGCACTGGGAACTAAGTTTGGGTGGCACTATGCCAGGGTAATCCTATGGCTAGGCTTGTAAAGACCCCTGGGCCATTAGCCTAGTACACACCTATGAATCTATGAACCTATAAGGTGCACTGTTTTTTAAACCTTTGAAGGCGAAAAGCTGTGGTACCAGATTTGACTTTATAGTTACTGCACATATTAAACAGCTTTCTTGCTCTGTTCAGCTTTGTTGTTTTTGTTTGTAGGGTACAGAAACCTGAGCAGTAAAGGCAGAGCAGATGGGGAAGCTAGAGGTGATGGAAATGAAGTATCTATGATGGGTGGTAGGATGCACACTGTGAGACAGATGAAGAACTGAGGACACAAGAATAGAAGCCATAGTAGCTCTGATTGCAGAAAAGATCAAAGAGAACAGATTAGAGTGGTTTGGGTACATGTGCAGAAAAGCAGAAGACAATCTGGTGAAGAATATTTAGGACAGACAGGAAGAAGGTCAAAGGAAATGAGGACATCAAACAAAGAGGTGGATGGATTGTGTGAGAAAATAACTGCAGCGGTCAGGTATGAGTGTTGAAGAAGCCAGGAGTGTAGCATTGAATCGAGAGAAATGGCAACAGTTAACACAACACCCTGACCTCATGTAGAAAATGTGAAAAATTGGGGTTGTTGATGATGATGATGATGATGACTGTGTAGAGCTAATTGTAAATTATATCACATACTCATAACCTAATGATATAGTCAATCTATCAGTCATTTAGCTCAATTATCCCTCTCCTCTCCAATATTCTCAGGTCACATATCCTCACCTATGGCCCCCTCAAATCTGCAAACATAAAGTTCTCAAGGTTCCATCTAAGGTCAAGAACACTACATCTCTGAGCCAGATATACCAGACTGCCTAGTGGTCACCCTAAAACATGACTTGTCTGATCCCCTGTATAAGTTATTCAATATCAGCCTCAAAACCATCTTCGAGCCAGATGAATGGAGGACAGCAGAAGTCATTCCCTTGCACAAAGGGATTGACTGTTGCTGTTATTCCCTTGCCCAAAGGTGGGATTTCAACAGCCCTGGGTAACAGTCGACTCATAAGCCTAACCAATCTCATCTTGTAAGGCTATATGGAAAGGATTGTTATAGAATTAATAAAAAAGGATAATAGATACCCTAAAGACTCTCAACCCATCCCAGTTCAGATTAGTCAAGGGCAGGTCCTGCCTACGTAACCTGGCTGACCTCTACAACAAAGTTACTGAAGCAATGGGCATGGGCAAGATAATGCCTAATACATATCGAGACCGTGCAAAAGCATCCAACACCATCCCATACCCGGGTATCTTAGATAAACTCTCTCAGCTAAAGGTCAATCCCTATATAACTCACTGGATAGCAACCTGGTTCACAAATAGAACTCAGGAAGTTTGGGTGTTCACGTTTACCTCTTCCAAAAGACCTGTCACAAGAAGTGCACCCCAGGATTCTGTTGTTGGGCCACTCCTCTTTAGCATTTACTCCTCAGTGGTCAAAGTTATTGTTAAGGATTTGTGGCAGACCAAATTTGAAGATGACTGTAAACGTGGGGCCATCATAAACTCTCCAGAGGACACCAAGATCCTCCAAGAGGGCTTGTCCTGAGCAAATAACTGTCAAAACCATGGACTAAAACTAAATGCCAAGAAGTGTATAATCGTGATTTGGCAAGCATGACTGCTGTTGTGACTATCATATTGACAACATACCCCTGAAAAATGATTCCATAATTATGGATCTGGGAAGATATGTCAGTCATGAACTGTCCTTTGATCACCACTTATCCACTATTGTAAGGAAGTCCTTTTTCATTGCACATCATGACTCCACTGAAAAGGGACTTTAACTCAGTTGGTTATCCTAGTTAACAAATGGAAATAAGTAATTAAGTAAGTTAGACAAGATAATGACGTGTAACTCCTCCAAGTCCAAATTACTATTAATAAAATCCCTTATCATATCATGGCTAGTATTGTATCCACATCCAGGGATGTAACCGTTCCACTGTACTCAGCACTCATTAGGCTGATAATTGAGGAAAATGCCCTTTACATATGTACCTGTCTAAATCTTGTAACAACTGGAATGACCATAACTCTTTCTCACTAAAAGAATGAATAGCCTATATTATAAAAACTATGCAGACCATTGCAAAGCCTTGTCCCTCTTCTCAGTATTATACAGGCTACTGAGAGGTGATCCCTGCTTTGCATGTAGACCTTAAACAAATCCTATTCTGACAGACCTAAAATACATTTGCTAGTCCAGTGGTATTGTAAACACCTGCTCAAAGGATCTTTGTCTTTTTTTGCAAAATAAATAAAACATGCAATACACAGATGCCCCACTCCACAGATGCCCCACTCCACAGATGCCCCACTCTCCAGGTTAGACAAGGAGAAGATAATGGTATGTTGCCTATCTGGTGACAGGATCCACAATATCATGCATGCACTCAAGTTACTGCAGCCCCAGGGATCAATATGATGTCATCATAGTCCATGTGGCTAAATGACCTAAGACATACAAGGCATATTGGATCTCTCATAATATGTGTCACAGACAGGTGCTAGTTTTGCATTTTGCAAATTTAATTATTTTTATTTACTTATACAATTTGTTAACTGGGGTACAGCACTGATCCCATTGGACCAATTTCAATTTCAGCCCAGAATCAATGGACTCACGATTCTACCTTCAGCAAGAATGATGCCTCGGCATGACCATAAAATTATTGATTTTCATAATGGGCTTAGTTTTTGATGTCACTCCAGAGGGATCCAATATCTGTCAGCATTGCAGAACATGGTCAACAGACCACTTGCTTTGCTAAGGATGGGATCTACCTGCCTCCCAGACTTTCAGATGTTAGCTAAAACGTTATACACCCCCTTGGAGTCTTTTTTAGGCAATGGCAAAACACAAAACTGCCAACATAGTGAAAAAGTCTACAAGCAACCTTAATGTGCTACTGTTCTTTGCCAGGAGCCTAAACAAAAAAACTCCAAACCCTTCAAGACCTCCTCCTTCTGGAGAATGTAGACATCTGTTCTGTGACCAAGACTTGGTGTAAAGCTACAGAAAGTACTCTGGCAGTGCAAGGCTACATAGCCTTCCACTCATGTAGACCAACAACAGTACAGACTGGGGCTAAAGGTGGTGGTGTCTCAATCTATGTTTCCAACAATAAAAAATGAACAAGCACAGGAATCTGTCTAGTTCCAACCTCACCAACACAAGTGTTGAGGAAAAAATAAAATACAGAAAAAAATAGTGATTTTAAAACTTCATTGAAGAGCTCAGTCACTATCTTCTTCTTTCGGCTGCTCCCATTAAGGGTCGCCACAGTGGATCATCTGTTTCCATTTCTTCCTGTCCTCTGCATCTTGCTCTGTCACACCAACCACCTGCATGTCCTCTCTCACCACATCCATAAACCTTATCTTAGGCCTTCCTCTTTTCTTCTTACCTGGCAGCTTCATCCTTAGCATCTTTTTCCCAATATACTCAGCATCCCTCCTCAGCACATGTCCAAACCAATGTAATCTTGCCTCTCTGGCTTTGTCTCCAAACCTTCCAACCTGGGCTGATCCTCTAACATGCTTATTCCTAATCCTGTCCACCCTTGTCACACCCAGAGCAAATTGTAACATCTTTAACTCTGCCACGTCCAGCTCTGACTCCTGCCTTTTTGTCAATGCCACTGTCTCCAACCCATATAACATAGCTGGTCTCACTACCCTCTTGTAGACCTTCCCTTTAACTCTTACTGGTACTTGTCTGTCACAAATCACTCCTGACACTCTTCTCCACCCACTCCATCCTGCCTGTACTTTCTTCTTCACCTCTCTTCCACACTCTCCATTACTCTGAACTGTTGATCCCAAGTATTTAAACTCATTCACCTTCACCACCTCTACTCCCTGCATCCTCACCATTCCTCTATCCTCACTCTCATTCACACACATATATTCTGTCTTAGCCCTGCTGACCTTCATTCCTTTTCTCTCTAGAGCATATCTCCACCTCTCCAGGGTCTCCTCCACCTGTTCCCTACACTCACTACAGATCACAATGCCATCTGCAAACATCATAGTCCATGGGGACTTCTGTCTGATCTCGTCTGTCAACCTGTCCATCACCATTGCAAACAACAAAAGGCTCAGAGATGATCCTTGATATAATCCCACCTCCACCTTAAACGCATCCATCACACCCACCGCAGACCTCACCGCTATCACACTACCCTAGTATAATTTCCAAAAATAATGAAAACCAGGCAGTGTTCCAAAGCAACGAGCCTTTTCCTCACAGGTAAGTGATCTTCCGTAACAACAAATCTGAAATACTTTACAATGTTAAACATATCAGCTTTTATACACTTAGAAGTAGGTGTGGAAAATAAGTACTGTTTAATTTTAAACAAGCCTTTTCCAGGCAAACAATGTAAACAGGGCCATAAAAGTGCATTTAAGAACAGCAAGTACCCACCCCCACACACTACTACTGATTAAATAAACTAAATCCTAGTTAAGGAAAACACTACCTATCTATTTGCAAACCACATTCCAAAATCAGGTATTACAAAAAGCGTAACACACATATAAATAGACTAACTTTTAAGTAAAATAACTTTCAGCTAACTAAAGCAATAAAGCCTTCATCAGGTCTGTGACAAGAACTAAAATCATATACATAGGTAGAAAAGTAAAAAGAGCTAACAAGATACAAGAAAAAACATGCAAATCTATTTCACCATAAACATTATCTAATTATAACCCTATAAATGTAAATATATATTTGTGTAATGCTATTTAATAAGCATCCATGTATATGTATTGATGTGCATAAAAACTAAGTTATTTACAGCTCAGGAAAAATGTCAATAAACAGTGGATGAAGTAAACTAGTAATTTATAAAAGTGTGCAGGTGTGTGCATGAGCGTGCACCAGTATGCTAAATGGGGGAATTATACCAAAACTTTATGATAATAGTGGCATGCGAAAATGTGTGTTTTGAATTGACCATTTAAATCTCTAGTGTGATGCAAGAGTGTATTAAATCTAATCAAATCAAATCATAAATGGAGGTTAAAATAACTAAACATATATATATATATATATATATATATATATATATATATATATATATATATATATATATATATATGTACCACAATTAAAGCGAAGAGTTCAAGAATCCACTGGTGGGGTGATATGACGAGACGTATAATTAACTAGATAAAAGCAATTTTATTAAAAACATAAAACGGTTAAGCGCTTCCATCTATTATCATATAGACTTCATCAGAACCATACATAAATATTTCCACACTCTTAAATAGGCATATCTAACATTTAAAAATATATATGTACCACAATTAAAGCGAAGAGTTCAAGAATCCACTGGTGGGGTGATATGACGAGACGTATAATTAACTGGATAAAAGCAATTTTATTAAAAACATAAAACGGTTAAGCGCTAGACTTCATCAGAACCATACATAAATATTTCCACACTCTTAAATAATTAGAATTTTTAAATGTTAGATATGCCTATTTAAGAGTGTGGAGAAGAAAGAATTATGCTGTTAGCTGAAATTAAATGTATTCAGAAAACCAGGACTTAACTACTATTGCTCTATTAAGAGTGTATTAAATTTAAGTAAGCTGCCACACAATCTGTAAAATTTTTTTTAGGGAATTTGTGAGGAAATATTTTTACGTGCTAAAGGTACAAAACATACTAAAAACTAATAAAAAATATGCAGAATGTATATATCTATATATATATATATATATATATATATATATATATATATATATATATATATATATATATATACATGCACACATATATATATGGATTCATATCACTTCACTGAAAGACCATTTCACTGACACCCATTTCACTGAGACCAAATCATCTAAAGTTAATTTCATCTAAAACTCATTTCACATAAAACTCATTTCACTGACAAGTAGTACTCTAAGGCAAGTCAAAGATATATGTCCTTTTCCCCACTGTAGTGTGATCCTGATGTTAGTATATCTAGTTGGGGGGGTAGGCGGCACAGCCCCCCACATTGGGGGGGGGGGTTAATGAGCCTAATATGCAAAGCCATGGAACAAATTATTATGGAAATGATAAACAAGGACAATAGCAATATACAGACACTGGAACCATCCCAGTCTGGCTTTGTTAAGGAAAGGTCATACCTACTTAACCTGGAAGACTTCTCTGAGAGGGTTACAAAGGCAAAGTCGAGAGTAAAACAATCCATAATGCATATCTTAACCTGGCCAAGGCATTCAATAGGATACCCAACTCAAGCACTGTTGACAAGCTCTCTGAGCTAGGGATAAATCCCTATTGGGTTGGGAGGGTGGCTTAATGGATCAGGCGTTTGCCTTATAAACACAAGGTGCAGGGTTTGAGTCTCACAAGGCATAATTGGCTAGACTTAAAATGGCTCGCAAGAGCAGTTAGCTTAGTACTAATCTATGAACCTATGAACCTATATAACTTACTGGATTGCCAGCTGGCTCACAGACAGTGCCCAAGTAGTCAGGATTGGTGAGACTATCTTCACCAAGAGACCAGTCACCAGTGGAATACCACAGGGCTATTTAACAGTAGTGTCCAAACAGGCTTTGTGCTTCATGAATTGAGAACAGCAACAGTCACCCTGCTGCATAAAGGAGGGCTATCTGCAGACCATGGAAACTACATACCCATAAGTCTCACTAGTCTTATATGCAAAACCATGGAAAGAATTGTCATAGAAATGATCAGTAATGATATTAGTAAACCTCCAGACACTGGACCCAATCTGGTTTGGTTTCATCAAGGGCAGGTCATGCCTACTCAACCTAGTGGATTTCTTTGAGATGGTCACCAAAGCAATGGATGAGGACTAAATGGTTCACACTGCCTACAGTGAACTGGCAAAGGCATTTGACACAATACCCCACTCAGACATTGTTGACAAACTCAAGAGGTTAGGTACAAACCCATTATGTCACCCAGTGGATAGTCAACTGGCTCACAGACAGGACCCGGGAAGTTAAAATTGTGGAGCCCACCTCCACAAAGAGGCCAGTCATAAGTGGGAGTACCCAAGGGATCAGTCTTTGGACCACTCCTTTTTGACATTTACTTCTCTGAAGTCAAGGCCATTGTCAATGGTCTCTGGCTGACAAAATTTGCAGATGATTGCAAATTAGGAGCTGTTATTGAATCTCACACCAACACAAATGTTCTCTAAGAAGGGCTGACACAAACAAACAACTGGTATCAGAACCATGGACTAAAACTAAATGCTAATAAATGCATAATAGTATATTTTGGGAAGTCATCCACCCCTGGTAACTATCATATTGACAAAACACCCCTTACAGCTGACCCAGTACTTAGGGACCTAGGCACACATTGACAGTAATCTAGCATTTGACCATTATGTGTTTACAGTAGTGAGGAAATCATTCTATGTTGTGCAACTTATAAACAAGGGTATGGCATCTAGGTCCAAAGAAGTCAACAGGGGTGCAGGAAAATAACTTTCTTGGGTAGCGAAAGCCAAGGAACTTTTTTGGCTAGGTTTATATAGGCCCCAGGTTCGATAGCCTAGTACCTACCTATGAACCTATTAACCTATTATTCTACTGTATTCGACATTCATCAGACATATCATTGAGTATAATGTCCCCTTTGGGATGTACCTAACCAGGCATATCCAACAATTGGAATGTTCACAGGAAGTTCCTCACTAAAATAATACAGGGCATAAGTAAAATGTCCCCTGCAGACTGCCTCAAGGCCCTATCCCTGTTTTCTCTCTCCTACAGGCTGTTGGGGAGATCTATGCCTGGCATACAGGACATTGTCAGACCCACTCTGATGGACCTCCTGTATGTCCACAAAACAAACAGCACCAGAATTACCCATTCCAAAGACTCAAGTCTTGCCTGTGATAAACAGGACCCACTGGAGAGATAGGTATGTATCCCAGAGACTACCCCGTCTCTTGAACAGGCTCCTCATCATGTGAAGCAGAGTTTCTCCCTAACCTAATTCAAGTGTAACTTGGACAACTGAATGGGAAACAAGAAATTCATCCCTGATTTGGCACCTATGTCTCTAATGGACACAGGCAGCCAGTAAATGTTTCATCTCCCAGGCCCCTACTTGCACTTCTCAAGGGTATCAGAACTTGTCAGAGATTTAGTATGCATGGCCAGGGTTAAAAAGGCCCTTGTGATTATTAGCCTAGTAAATACCTATGAACCTATGATACTGAGTATAGTGGCAAAATGTTGATTCAGTCAATGTAGGACATGTTGTTTAGTCCTTGAATCCTTTCAGTAAGGTATCTCTGTGGGTGTTCCAGTTGTTGCATATCCCTGGGCAGAAACATGCCAAAGGGTGAATTTTATTTGATGATTAGCTTAATGTGGGCTGACTAAAGGGGGACAATTACATCCCTAGATCTAGACACAATCCCTTTGATTATAATCTGTGCAATGTAGATGGACTTTCTTACAACAATGGACACATGTTGGTCAAAAGTTAGGTCACTGTCCACATAAGTTCCCAAATCCCAAACAAATGGGTCAACTCTTAGGCCAGTATTTCAATGTAGTAGATCTCTGGGTAGATGACTTCCCAAAGGATACAATAATCCATTTTTGGCATTTAGTTTCAGTCCATGATTTGGGCACCAATTATTTTATTTGGGACAATCCCTCCTGCAGGATGCCTAAGTCATTTGAAGATTCAGTTCTTGGAAGTCAAGGATAACATTCAAGTCCTCTCACAAAGTTCAGAAATAACTGCAGATTGGGAGGTATTATAGATTCCTCCCAAGACACCAACATCTTGTAAGAGGGTTTAACATAGATAAATGACTGATACCAAATCAATGGCCTAAAACTCAATGCCACAAAATGCATTATAATGCCCTTTGGGAAACGGACAACCCAAGTTAATTACACCATCGAAAAAAATAAATAAATAAACAAGAGTTGACCCAGTAGTAAGGGATCTGGGAAGATGTGTAGACAACAATCTGGCCTTTGATCAATGCATAGCTAAGAAAGCAAGAAAATCCTTCTATGCCACCCAACTTATAGACAAGAGTATGGCATCCAGCCCAAGGAAGTTATAGTAACACTCTATTTTCCCTTATCAGACCTGTAATTGAGTACAATGCCCCTTTTGGCATGAACCTAAGCGGACACTTGCAACTATTGAACACCCACAAAAGTTTCTCATCAGAATACCCTGTCCTACACTGATCACCTAAAGGCTCTGCATTCATATTCAGTCTCCTACTGGCTACTGAGATGGGATCTTTGCCAGGCTTGCAGACCTTCCTCAGACACAGCCCTCATGGATCTGTTGCACATGCACAAAACAAACAGCACCAAAAATACTACATCTGGGGATCTGTACTTCACTTGTGACATAAACAGAAACTGTTGTAAAGACATGTATGTGTCCCAAAGGATCCCTGCACTATGGAATAGGGTCCTCATTCATGTAAAACAAAGTTCAACCCTGACCCACCCATATAAACGCCCGTAATACTCGGGATCCAAATGGGTTTGAGGTGTTTGGCTAGGCTTGTAAGGGCCCTATTGGCCATTAGCCTAGTAAGAACCTCTGAACCTATGTTGGAGGAACAGGTATGTTTTACAGAGAATACCACCTCTATGGAACCATCTTCCACTTAAAGCAAAGTACTTCACTAACTCTGTTCTAACATAATTTGGATGACTGAATAGGTAACTTCAAATTCACTTCTACCTCTCGTGGATAGGAGAAGCATGTAAATGTCCCAACATGTCCTTGTTGTGCTAGCTTCCATAAGATTTGCATAGATCAATAGCTTAGTAAAGACCTATGAGCCTATAAGTAAGTAAATAAATAATAAATAAATGGCAGGACTTTGTAAGCCTACTACTTTTGACTTTACTTGTTTAAACAGCCACTCATTTCAGGGCACAGCTTGCATCTTAGAATGACAACTGCCATCTGAAACAGCTTGTTCACTGTTAGCAGGGCCTCATAAAGTGAATGAGAGTCTAGAAATCTGAAATTGGATTTGATCTTTTAGGGTGAATTAAATACATTTAATTAGGGTTTAACTCACTTAGCAAATGCATTTTGGGGAGAAGCCGCATCAGGGTATTTTTGTACTTATTTTGAGAAAGAAAATGCTGCTACAAATGTGCTGCTGGACATGGTGGTCAAATGTATATGACATCTTGTTGATTTATCTATGGTGAAGTGCTTCCAAAATGAGGATGGTGTATATTCTGCTGGTCTGGATTTGCCTTTCATCTTGAAAGCACAATCTGTTACATTTGAAGGTTCTGATAAGGGCTTAAGATGATGGACCACCAAATGTTATCCACTGACTGATTCTCAGAAATGCCATCTCTCAAGTAGTAAAGAAAAGAATTACGACACTAAAGCAGAGAACTGTCACTTTTCAGAGCTACTAAATGCCATTGTCTCCACAGATGATGTAGGCCCATTGAATTACCATGACAATTACCAAGAACTTAATACAAAGAGGTGTGTTTCTGTTGGGAGGATTCACTGGTGGTCATAAAGTTCTGAAATGCTTATGATCTTTCCCCTTTTAAATGTAGGCAGTAGGCACTATGAAACTGAACACTGCTATGGCATGGAGATATTGTTTGG
>NC_056726.1:965361721-965489221 GCF_019279795.1 Protopterus annectens
AAAAAGATGCTTGCTCAAGTTTGCATGGAGGTTCATAAGGATTCCAGGTGTGTGTGGGGAAGGGCTGCCCCTCTTCTGGAGATTTGGTAATTCGTTCAAAGGAGATGCTTCAGATTTCTATACAATATAACTGGAAAAAGTAGTCACTTTGATAAATGTGTCTTGTTTATAGTATTTAAATTTGGTGTACAGTTGCCAAGCATTATTGATTTCTCGTTTGAGACCTCTGACACTATTAGAGATCAGAAAACTCTTAGCTGTAAAGTATCTTCCTTTTCTCTGGAGTCAGATAGCTTATCGTTAATCTTTCAAATGCTATTTATTCAGGAGGACAGTGACAATGTGTTAATTGCCTTTCACTAGATATGGATGGGAATAGGACAAGTGCTTTGTGAGAAGGAGGCATGTTGACTAATTTACTGTATAAGACAGGAACAAAACTTTACGAGCTGGAGGAATCTAGAGCTACTTAAAAGTGACTACAAAACTCTGCAATGACTATAAACTTCCACTAAAACTGTTTGCAGAGATGTCAAAAGTTCCTCTACAGAGATTTCTAATTTTCGACCAATAGCCTTACTGTCTCCAATAGCAAAAATTATGGAAAAATTTATCCACCGACAGCTACTTACCCACCTTCTCTCTAATAACTTACTTGCTAACTGTCAGCATGGCTTTAGACCTCACCATAGTACAACCACTGCCTTACTATCCTTTTCTGACTGTATTAACAAACATCGTAATACTAACTCTCTTTCATCTGCACTATTTATTGACCTGTCAAAAGCCTTCGATATGGTTAACCATCACCTACTTATAGATATACTAAAATTCCTGTCTCTTGACCCACATGCAATACTATGGTTTAAATCATACTTAGATAACAGACATCAAGCTGTTCTCTGGGATAATAATTTATCCACACCCCTCCCTGTCAACATTGGAGTGCCCCAAGGCTCCAAATTAGGCCCTCTTCTCTTTTCAATCTTTATTAATGATCTTAACACTAAAATTCCACAAGCCACCTGCATGCAATATGCAGATGATTCAACTTTAATATGCTCTGCCAACTCTGTTTCCTTACTCCAGACTCTCACCCAAACTGTATTTCATACTGTTGAAAATTGGTTCATGAGTCACTGCCTCCTCCTTAACCCCAAAAAGACTAAATTATTGCTCTTTACTCCTAACCAAAGATCTCCTAAATGTCACTTTACATTAACTTCTAACAATGGAACTACCATATCCCCAGACGCTACAACCTGACTATTAGGTATTACAATAGACCACAGCCTTAGCTATGATGATCATATTAATACTACTATAAAATCAGTCAACAGAAAACTAGGATCCCTTTATAAAATCAAACCCTTCCTCACACCACTAGCCAGAACTACCATTGCCCAAACCCACCTCATCTCTACCCTGTTTTATGCCTCTGCCATTTATACTAACCTTTCTAAAAACAACCTTAGCAAACTTGCAACCAGCAATAATAACATTGCCAGATTTGCCAATGGATCCCCTTTTAGAACCCATCACTGGCATAACCTTAAAAAGCTAGGATGGTTAGAACTACAGAATCAACTACTTTCTCAACAACTGACTATTACCCAAAAGCTTCTCTACCACCCTAACAAGACTCCTATCCTCACTAGTTTGGTTACCCCATATAATAATCTGGCAACACTGCGCTCTGCTAATAAACTTCTAGTCTCTACTACTAAATCTAAAAACAAGGCTGGGGACTCACTATTCTCCAACACAGTGGGAAAATCCTGGAACCAGCTTCCTAAAGAATTATCATCACTTTCTTCCACACTACTCTTCAAAAAACATCTTAAAGAACATCTCAAAACACATTGGCTATGTCCCTGCTCTAACCCTGACTAACATTCTATTTCCCTATCTCCCACTCCCTTACCTCTCTGCTCTGTTGTTTTATTATGCCTATCAATTTAAAACTTGAATTACTGACCACTTCCTAGCATTAAAGAGACTTCCTCTCTGCACTGTTTCATGACTTATCTCTCTAAAAGAACTCGCCTCCATTCTCCAGTATAAAATAATGTAATACAACTTCCTTCTTCTTTTTATATAATGTATTCTAAGATACTATTGCCTATATTGGCGTTTTTTCTCTCCATGCCTCTACTGAATATGTACTGTTTGTAAGTAAAAGATTGTATGCCTGTAACCATGCATTTAATTTAAGACAAAAAGACAAATATTCTTGGTATTCTTTATCATTTTATTATATGCTATCCAATGTTTTTTTTCCAGGAAACTCTTAACACAATTTTTGCATTGTCTATTCTATAAGATTGAAATGTGACATCTGTCTATTGTAAATACTGTATGCTATGATATTTTTCCTATGTTGGAGCTTTTCTCCCCGGGCCTCTACTGAAAATGGACATATATCCAGCTAGACCAGCCCGGTAAACAAATGTAAAATAAATAAAATAAATATAGATATTTAGGTTAGTAACTTTCAGATTTATAGTAGAAAGGGGAAGGATGGTGGTTGCTTCCCCATCTTGTGAAATACACAAGGAAACATTTGGAATATTTCATTGTGGTTAATGATTCCATACATCCTATCAATATATTTGGTAATGTTAAAATCAGTACATTATGGCTTTTTTATAACTGTTTGTGTTTCTGGAGCTGCTGATCCCTTTTCAGTCTTTATATGTTCATCACAGTGTATGCATATTACTTTGTGACTAGTTCTCAGATTCTTTCCCATCATGGAGTTTGAAGCAAAGCTGCTTGTCAAGCTATTTTCTGTTTCTCCCTTATGTTAGTATATTCTTGCAGTATTTTAATGGCATAGATATATTCGGTATGGTTATCAATAACAGGGGTACTGTGTTTCTCTTTTTCTTGGATGCAGTACTAATTTAGTTTTTATACAATTACCACCTTAAATGCATTGGTACACTTCAGAGTAGCTTCAGGCCACTGTGTTCTAATTTAGGGCTCGATCACTGAAGTCACAATTTTTTTCAGGATTAGGATCAGCATTTTATCCTGTTCAACAGAGCTCCCATCAGAGTATTAGAAATGACATTAGGTACACTAAAGGATAATTTGTATGCTTGAGCTTTGTCTTTCAAAAAGAGCAAGGAATTGCATGAAAACTAGAGTACATACCAGATGTCTTATATTTAAAAAAGTAATTTGGTTAAGCAACATTGTTTTCATTTATATTGATAAGGCTAATGTGTGATCCTGCTCAACAAAAGTCAGCCCTATCTGCTGTTTTCTAGATATTTTGTGGATGTAGACTTAATCCCATTGCCTGGGATGTAGTCTCCATGAAGTCCAGGAAAGCAGTCGGGGATGCCCAGTCCTTTTCCTTTTTTTTATATAGTGTGCAGAACCCCTATGGGACACTTCTTGGGAGGGTTATATAATTTATGCTTGCCCTCTTCTTGGTTTGAGAGTTCATAGGATCATAGGAAGTTACTAGACTATTGGCCCTGAGGCCCTTATAAGCCTAGCCAAGAGTTTAGGCCATGTTTAGACAAGTCAGCACCCAATGCCCCTTTCCAGCAGGGACAGGGGTGGAATCCCAGGGATGTATTTTCTGTTTCCCATCCATTTATCCAGGTTGCACTTAAAAAGGGGTAAAGAGGTACTCTGGTTGAAGTATAAAGGAAGTCTATTCCACAGATGGGGGAGTCTCTTGGACACAAACCTGTCCCACCAACAAGTCCTATTGATGTCACAGACCAGGTTGAGGCCGCATGTGCGAGTTACTTGAGTGGAGCTTGACTTGCAGATATGCAGCATCCCATCAAGGTGGGGTCTGAGATCACCTTGTATGTCAGACAGAAGTCACCTCTGAGGAGTCTGTATGAAACTGAATAGAGGGACAGGGCTTTCAGCCTATCTGTGTATGGTAGATTTTTGAGGCCCTGGATTCTTCTAGTGAGAAACCACTGTGGCCTCTCCAGCTGCTGCATGTGCTTTCCGAGGTACATGCCAAATGGGGCATTGTAGTCAGTAATGGGCCTTATAAGGGAAGAATATACCTAAATGGGTGAACAGTTCCACATTTGTTTTAAGAAAGTGAGATGACAATCTCATTGTTACAAAGGTTCCAGTGGTACCTTTACTACAGCTCTGCCATTTTTTATGTACCCCATAAACATAAGCTGCATATTTCAGCTGTTTTTAGTCTACCAGCACTTGTTATATGTTTGGACAATGAATGCCATGATTTAGTAGAGCTCCCTACATACTAGCCTATGGGAGACTTTGTGAAAGGATGTAGTGACTATGGTCACTTTCAGTATTCACAGCTCAGGAAGAAATTATGGTTGTCTTTTCATTCTATTGCACTAGGTTTTGTAGAGTTGTAGAGGCTCATGCTAGTTTGCTGAATTGTCTTAAATCTCCTGTGCTTACCCTAGCAAATCTATTATCCAGTTTATATAAGACTTGACAAGGGTTTTATCTTACCGTTGTTAATGTGGTGTTATGTGTTGATTTTCTTTTATTTTGTATAATGCCCATTTACAGTAGCTGTTGCAAACAATGGGATACATGTCTATCCATCGAAGACCAAAGCATTGAACTGCATGTATCGTCGAACATGCCATTCATCGACCCATTCTGACTACATTATGGTAGGGATAAGGAAATTTGCCCTTTCCCCATTCTAGTGTGACCTCGGAGTTAGTATATATAATTAGCAGGGGGTATGGATGAGGAGCTTTTGATGAATGTTATTTACAATGTAATGCTATTCGATGCTTTTACCCTTTGATGAATAACCATAGACCCTAACAAAATCAAAGCTAAAACTGCGGATTATTTTCTTTACAAAGTTTAGAAAAGCTCCAGCTGTATTATGTTTATGGCATTCTCATACATCTATCATTAAGGCATTTTCCAACACAGCTGTGATATTTAGTTATGTTGCTTCTGGTTGCAGATATGGTAAAATATAATACCTATTTTTTTTTACCATATCCAAGTCAAGGAGATGAGACATCAGTTTAGCATCACATTTAAAGCACCTCAGTAATGCAGCAACACCATCCCAAATTTGAGCTTCAGTGTTAATACTGCAACATGAATCCAGATACCAGGTGTGAGAATAGAACTTACAGCATTCTGATTTTCCCAGCATCAAAGACAAGTATGTAACTCGCTATGCTGCTAATACTGTTGTCAATATAACTTTTCCATCATACCTTTTGTCCTTGCCCCTACCAACCGTCACAATGGTTGCTCATTTGTTTCATGCAAGGTGAAAGTCAGCTATGCATGGCCAACATACAGGCAGCCATCAAAAATGCTACTGTTAACTGTAGATTGCAACCCTCAACCATGTACCTTCAAAGGATAGTAATGCCATGGGTGTAGTGTTGTAATGTTGCTCACTGATGCCAATTAATGTAATGCCTCAAGCAACTCTACACTTCTTCTTGCAAGTGGGCGATTCTCATTACATTTCCCATCTCCACTGGAAATTCAGTGATGGCATACTTGCCCCAGGTGGGTGTTCCCCTCCTCCCAGAGAGAGGTGAGCAGGCTCTGTCTCATCATTCCTATCCTTCCCTGGCTAGCCCTTCCAATGCCCAGGAGGCCAATTGAACATGAATTGGTCTGGTCAGAGCTCAACCCATATAAACAAAGAAACCAGCTGTGTGTTACTTTTTTGTTAGCTCTGTGCTACACTGGTCAGCAATACTTGAGAATATAAGACACATTATACATGCAGAAACAACTTGTGTCATTTCCATACTCTCTACCAGCCCTTCACTGGACATTTAAATAACTGCAAAGTTGACTTACAGGGTAGCCACCTTTTCACATGCTCAACACAATAAATTATACTAATGCAAAGTACAGGACTTTTACTTTGTTGGCAAAATAAAAGTTAGCTTTAATAGAATTTGAGTTGTGTCTGCTGTTTTACATATCATATTAAGATGCTTCAAATATAAAACATATGTTTTATGCAATTATTAAGGGAACTTAAGAAATATTATGAAATATTATTTGTCCTAAAATTTCACATCATTTTGCCATTTTTCCTGGGGTTTTTTTTTCAGGACACAACTGCTCAAACAGTGACTGACCTGTATAAAGAGGGACAGGTAGTAACTCTGTTGACTTTTTTGATATCACTGACAATTAACCTTTAGCACTGACCTTATGACAACCTGATAAGGCAGTATTTTACAGCAGTTTATATAAGCTGCATAACAAAATCACTTAAGCAAATGTGCTGCTATGTAAACCCAATGGCTACTCAAAACTTCAAAATATAAACACTAAAATATGAGAAAGCACAGTATATAGGTACTAACTAAATGTGCTGTTTTGCAACTTATAAAATTAAAGTGTGCTATACTATCTTTTGTTTTTTAATACTTATTTTTTGCATAATATTTTTATTGTAACATTGCAAATTGTTTTGATATACTATGATTGCAGTCTAAATCTGTATCATTACTGTATTAGTTAAACTTCCATGCTGAATACTAAACTATATTACCGCCGCTTTACTGATGTATCAACCTTTCCTTATGCTTAGTTTGTGGCCATCGAAACAGCCAAATGGTCACTCATAAAAATCAGAGCAAACTTTTTAATCAGCAACCTGATGTACAAACTTTAAATGGCAATTAATGTTCTGCTCATCTGTTAGAAAAGCTTTTCATAACACTTACTGGCTATAACATAACAAGTCAGGATCTATCTCAGCTGTAAACACCTTCAAAACAGTAAAACACTGCCATCCTTCACAAAAAGTTTAAAAACTCATTAATACAAATGTGTATGTGTAGTGGTTAATGAGAACCATGTTGAATAATTTCTCTAATAATATTGCCTCAGCTTATCTGTGTGTAGCACTCTCAGAATCATTCTCAGAACTTTACTGTCTATAAACAAGTAATACTGATAGCTGTTAACCTGATTTTGAAATATCCTTTAACTCTGTTATATTCTCTTTAAATATTTGTATCATTCCATCTACAGAAATAACCATCCCTGTCTGTCATATCTACTACTTGGAACATTTAAATAATGTGAATATCTTAATAGCATAATCTGTGTAATATAAATTATATTGATATCATTTTTATTATGTTATGTGCTTTAATTTGACACTTGTTAAAGCTTATAGTTTTTTGCATGTTCCATCATGTTTTTGCCTATGTGCCTAGGTTCTGACCGAAATGGGCTAACCCTTAATAAATGAAACTTATTTTCCAAAGATAGTAGTATGCATTTATTTATTTATTTATTTTAAATTTCTTAACCGGGTTGGTCTGATTGGGCTGCAGAGGCCTATTTCAGCGGAGACCCGTGGAGAAAAGCTTCAGAGAAATAACAGTTACATAACTAGCAATACTACAAGGCATTAACTTACAGATACATACACATCTGTAAAGAACAGAACAAAACAATATCTCTTATATAAGAACATATAGAATACAACAGCAATAAATGCGGTTTCAGCATACCTACATACTTGTCCAGGAAAAGAATATATCTTATAGATGAACATATATAATTCAACAGCGACAGTTGTGGTTTCAAACAGGAATAATACAAATTAACTATGTGATGTAATGTGATAGTTAGATTCTGTATGGTAGTTACCACAGGGACATAGAGTGAGCAGAATGTGGGAAAATAAAAGGATCTGAGCAGGGAAAGTGGAAGTGGGGAGTTAGTAATTTAGGTGGGAGTGAGACATTGGGAGGACAAGGATTTAGAAAATGTGTCCTTTAGAAGTTTTCTAAAGTTGAGGGGGTTACTATTTATTCTTCAAGAAAGGGGGAGTTTGTACCAGGCTGTGGCAACGGAGTGCTGTATAACAGTTTGCTGATATTTTTATTCGGTTTATAGATATCTAGGAGGTGTAGTTCAGTACTGCACAGGTTACGCTTAGGAGAGTAGGGAGTGATGAGGTCTGAGAGAGCAGGGCATTGGGGAGGATGGTTTAGGAGGAAGTTGGTGAGATGGAGTTGGGGAAGGCAGAGTTGGTTGTGAAATTCTAGCCACTGGAGGTTTTTTAAGGTTATGCAGTGGTGAGAGTGATAGAGAAGGTTGGGAGCGAATCTGGCTATTTTGTTGTATGTGGATTCAAGTTTAGCTATTAGATTGGCTTGGATATTAGTGAGAATTGGTGTTGCATAAAGTAAGGTAGGGAGAAGGAGTGTCTGTGCTAGGGAGCATTTGGCCCTGTTAGTGAGTTTTTTTTTTTTTTTTTTTTTTTTGCCTGTAAAGGAAACCAAGTTTTTGGTGGGTCTTTTTGATAGTTTGCTCTATATGGATATCAAACTTCAGTTGGTCATCTATGATTACACCAAGGCGGTCAGTGTGTGGTTCAAAAGAGATAAGTGGATTATTAAGAGAAGATACTCTGAAAGTATTGTTGTGTTGCTGAAGAGATTTGGGGGGGAAGAGTAAGAGTTTTTTTTTAGCATTTATGAGTAGCTGATTATTGGTTAACCAAGTTTTGACTGAAAGGAGGGAATCTTGAGTTAGAGCAAGGAGTTTGGGGAGGTTATCTGAGTATGTGATAATAGTAGAGTCATCAACGTACTATATTAGAGAGGAGTATGGACAGGAAGTGTGAAGGTTATTTGTAAAGATATTAAAAAGGAGAGGTCTAAGGATTGACCTTTGGGGGGGCACCAGTTTGGTTTGGGAGAAAGGGGGAGAGAGCAGAAAGCCATTTGGCAGATTGGTATCTATTGGTGAGGTAGCTAGAGAACCATAGTATAGTAGAGGAGGAGAGGTTGAGAGACGAGACTTGGAGATAAGTAAGGTATGGGAAACTGTATTGAAAGCTTTAGATAGATCGAGGAAGAGGCATGAGACTAGTTTGTACTATCCCGTGCTTTGGCAATGGTTTGGGTAAATGAGATGAGCGCTGTGGAGGTGCTGTGGCGAGGGCAGAAACCATGTTGGGTGGGAATTAGTAGCCTGTATTGTATGATGTGTTTAAGGAGCTGGCTATGAATACATTTTTCAAGGATTTTGGATAGTGGGGATAGTATAGCTATAGATCTGTAGTTGGTAGGTTCGACTGAATTGCAGCCTGTGTATAGGGGTATTACAAAGGATTTTTTTCCAGATGTCAGAGACAGTGTTCTCTTGGATTGACCTGTTTACTAATACAGAGACAGGGTGTGCGATAAAGTTAGCTGTGATTTTAAGGAATTGAGTGGGTAGGTTGTCAACAGAGGAGGAGCAGATTTTCAGTTTGGAAAGGCAAGATTTTCTATATTTAGTAGGGACAGGTTTAAGACAGAATTGGGTGGTATTGGGGGTTGGATTGGAGGGGGGTGATGTCAGGTTTGGTCAGTTTTTTTTATGGAGTCGATGAAGAAGGAGTTAAGAAAGGAGGCAGTATCAGTGGGAGAGCTGTTAGGGCAGGGGCTGGGGGTAGAAGGGTTTCCAGGATGTAGAAGTTTATTGATGCTATTCCAAAACATTTTAGAGTTGGAGTGATGGTTGTTTAAGGGCTTTTGATAGTATTGTTTTTTGTCCAGATCAATTTGTTTCTTGGTTAGGTTCCTGAGTTCTCTCCAGGTTTGGAGATGGGAGTGGGAGTTTGAGGTTTTCCAGGCACTATCCATTTAAGCATTAGTTTGTGGGTTGAAGGGATTTGCCATAGGCCAAAGTTTGTTTTTATTCTTATTTTTCTAATGGGTGCTAAGGAGTTTAGGATATTTAGGAAGGTGTCATTAATCTGGGAGACAGCTTTGTTGAGTGAGGGGGTGTATAGAAAGAACCAGTTAATAGAAGAGAGAAGATTATTGAAGGCATCTGGGCAGAAATTGGAGAGATTGTGACTGTCTATATATTAGTGTGGTTTTAACAGATGAGGTAAATGTCGTTAACACTTGGGTAGGGAGATGGTCACTGAGAGAGTCAGGTAGAGTGGTGGCAGACTGAAAAAGTTTTGAGTTTGAGGTAAGGATCCAGTCAAGGATAGTGTTGTTATTTGTGTGCTTATTTATATGGGTGGGAGAATTGATGAGTGTGAGAAGCCATAGAGATTTATGCTAGCATTGGGAGAGTATGAATTAATGGAGTTCCAATCTATATTCACATCACGTAGAATGATAGTCTCATAGGGGATGTTTTGAGATGCCCAGGAGAGAAAGTGTTCAAGGGTGGGGATGCTGTTGCCGGGTGGGATATAGATTGATACTATGGCAAGGTTTTTGTGATTCTTTAACTTACAGTTAGCTATTAGTATTTCAGCCGGGTGGAAGCTGGGAGGAGAGGTTGGTAAAGGATAGAGAGAACAAACAGAAATCTGGATGTAAATCAATCACCTGGCCCTAAGCGCTAATGAGGTTCCTGAGTTCTCTCCAGGTTTGGAGATGTGAGTGGGAGTTTGACTTTTTCCAGGTTTTCCAGGCACTAGTTTGTGGGTTGTTTCCCACTCTTCCCACCTCCCTCCCACCCTCCAATCCAATTACTTCCTACACTGATCCCACTCCCAATAACATATTCCAAGCCAACTCACCTCCACCCTTACACACAACTAACCAAGAATACTAATTGTAGCATTCACTCGAAGGTCTGTCATGTTACCCACACTCACATCCCTATCACTAGCTCTATTATCACTAACCTTCCTCACTTCCTTACAAACAAACCAACCACTGCACAATTACTCTTATCATACTACCCACTCTAGCACTCCCTCTCAAACCCACGCACACTTCTACATCTGCCCTACAATTATAAATCTCACAAATACAACATACTCGCAATCATAGCACCACATTCATTACACTAGGAAAAGCACACATAGACCAAGCTCACAAACAATTAATATTAAAAAGCACATACTGACACTCCTACAAACTCAGCTAATCTCTGGTGACATTCACCCAAATCCAGGTCCCTTCACAGCCAAACAAACATCTGACCTGCTGATCCTAAATCTCAACATAAGAAGCATTACTAACAAGCTAAGAGACCTACATGCATTTACAGCCCACTACAACCCTGATATACTCACCATTACAGAGACCTGGCTTAAACCCAGTATCCAGGATGAAGACTTTCTCCCCCCAGGGTATAATACACTTAGATCTGATGGAACAAGCAGGAAAGGAGGAAGAGTAGCCATTTTCTTTAAAAACACCCTTAACCTCTAGCTCCTGCACACCACACCACTCACATTCCAAAATGCTGAAGTCCTATTTTCTGTCCTCTCCTTAAGAAACACCAAGAAGATCAATATAATATGCTGCTACATACCTCCAGGCAATAACTCACTCATAATAGAAGACATCCTACACTGGACAAAGGGCACCCTACCACAGGAAACAATCCTACTAGGTGACCTTAACATCGACTGGACAGCCTGTAACTCCAGCGGCTCCTCTACACATATCAACTGATATGGGTTCTCTCAACTAAATGAAGAACCAACTAGAATAGACAAAAAAACAAAAAAAGAATCTATATATTGAACTGGACAATGGCCAACTATCCCAAGCAAAATTATACAGTAGGCTGTCTCCCAGATGATCTAAGTTATCATCTCCCCACTTTCCTACTCCACAAACACTCCAAGCACCCCAAACCAGTTGTACACAAACTAGCACGAGATGACTATAACCTTACCTCACAATACCTAAATACAGTCCTAAGCCACTGCAACTGAGAACCACTATGAACACTAGGGTTAGACCACACAGTAGAATACTTCAATACTACCTTCTCTAACATTCTTAACAGTCTTGCTCCCAGCAGAAAGATCAGAGTTAAGGCCAACTACACACTCTGGCTAAGTAGGGACACTAGAGCCTTGCTAAAAGCCAGAGATAAATCCTGGAAAATCTGGAAAACTGACAATACCCCTAGCTCCAGGCAATACTATCAACAGCTTAGAAACAAGGCCTAGGCCGAATCCAAAATAAACAAACAAAACTATTTTCATAGTGCCCAAAGCAAATATTCAAAGAATCCACAAAATTCTGGCATGCCATTAACTCCCTACTAAAGCCAGGCAAAACCACACTACTCCAGCACCCAACTCTACAATCAATACCTTAGACATAGCTTCTCAATTTAATAACCATTTTACTAAGTCCATATTAGCCCTGTCCAGTCAAATAACCAAAAATAGCCTACCTCAATCGCAACCCAACCTATCCCACATTATCCCCTCTTTCAGCTTATCACCTGTGCCCACATCAACTATCAAAAAACTCCTCCTAAAACTCAAACCAACCACACTGGCAGCTGATAACATACCTGCTGCATACCTAAAAATGGCTAGTGATTTCCTACCATATCCTGTTTCCATCCTAATCAACTGGCCCATACAAGAGTCCTACATACCCAAACTCTGGAAAGTATCTCACATCATTCCTCTCCATAAAGGAGGTAACTCCTACGACTTCTCTAACTACCGACCTATTCCCATCCTGTGCCCCCTATCTAAAATTCTTGAGAAATACATCCACTTGCAGGTGATGACATTTCTTAACACACACAATCTCCTCTTTACCCATTTGGCATGTACCTCTCAAGACATCTGCAACAACTGGAAAGGCCGCAGAAATACCTCACTAAAAGAATCACAGGCCTAAAGCAGATGACCTATGCTGACCATCTTAAACAACTCCAGCTATACTCTGTCACATATCGTCTACTCAGAGATGATCTCTGCTTAACATACAAGGCCATGTCAAACCCAGAGCTGTTGGACATGCTACACTTAAAGAAATCCCAAACCCTCAGAGCCACATGCTCCAGGGATCTAAACTTTGTCATCACAATAAACAAAACATGCTGGAGAGATAGGTTCCTGACCAGAGACTCCCCAGACTCTGGAATAGACTGCCCATACATGTCAAGCAGAGCGCCTCTTTGGCCCTCTCCAAAAGGAACCTTGATGATTGGATGGGAGAAAGGAAATTCACCCCGGGGATCACATCAGTCGCCCTGCTAGACAGGGGTCCAGGGAAGTAAATAGTGTAGGAAGAAATAGCCAGGGAATTGTTATGGCTAGGCTTGCATAGGTCCTAGGGCCGATAGCCTAGTACCAACCTATGAACCTATAACATCTAAGGACAGCACCACCATTTCCCCTTCTAAGCACACCAAACGTCTGGGCATTGAAATTGACAATAATCTTCACTTTGATGTCCACATCTCACATACCATAAACTAGTACACAAAAATCTAGGCTCCCTATACAGGCATAAGTCCTTTCTCTCACAAAAAGCTAGAGTCACTCTTGCATAAAGCCACCTCCTCTTAACTCTATTATACGGAGCACCAATCTTCACCCAAATCAGAAAGTGTGACCTAGACAAACTAGAATCATGCTACAATAAAATAGCCAAGTTTGCTACTAACTCAACCTATAGAACCCATCACTGTACTGCACTAAAAGAACTAAAATGGCTTGAGCTGCCACAGCTACTTAACTATCACCAGCTGGGTACAGCCTACAATATTCTCAAATAGCCTGAAAAAAAAAAAACAATATCCAATCTACTTAATGTCTACACTGCAAACTGGTACCTTAGATCTAGTGAAAAATTTCTCCTCTCCATCACCAAGGTTAATAATAACGCAGGGAAAGTGCTCTACTCCCACACTGTTGGCAGAAATTGGAACTCTCTTCCCCATTCCGTGTCCACTGCCCCCTCCACCTCTATATTAAAAAACTCCCTGAAATCACATCTCCTTAGTACCTGGTTATGTCGCTGCCTTACCCATACTGCTATTAACTCTCCAAATTGCTCTCTGATCCCCTGCTTGATCTCTGATCACCTGCCTGCTTGTTCATTTGAAAAGTTGAACTTTTAACTGTAGAATTTACTTAATATATTTTCTTCGTAGAGTTGTCGCCTCACAGTTAGACGTTGCCCGTTCGATCCTCAGTTAGAGCGTCTTCTGTGTGGAGACATGCGTGAACGGGCATTCCTTTGTGGAAGGTTGTGCGTTAGGCCCGGCAAGCCAGCACGTAAAACTCTACTGCCAATCATTAGCAGACCAGAGTTCCACTGTGGCGACCCCTAACCGGGAAAAGCCGAAAGACACAAACAAACAAACCAATGTATAACTGACGTTGTCATTTTACTTATTTTCTGTACCATCATTTATTTGGAGTGTTTTTAGTAATTTCTTGTTGTATTATTATGTTCATCATATATGTTATAACCTTGCTGTACTGTTTCTGTACAACTAGACGCCGGAGCTTTTCTCCCCGGACCTCCGCTGAAAATGGACCTGGTCCAGTCGGAATTTCCCGCTTAACAAATGTAAAGTAAATAAAATAAAAAATAAAACTAAACTGATGATCTTCACTCCTTCTAGAAATTCCACTATCAACAAAGACTCATTCTCCATACTCAGCCAAAATAACAACCCCCTTGAAATTGTTCCCAATACCAAACTGCTCGCTATCACCATTGATGAAAATCTAAAATTTGACACCCACATCCATTCCTCCATCAGAAAAAAACATCAAAAACTAGGTATCCTTTACAGACACAGCTGCTACCTCAGCCCCTCCACCAGACAAATCCTAGCCTCCTCCTACCTCCTCCCCTCTCTTATGTATGGCACTCTTCTGTTTAACAATCTCCAGCATGGTCTACAATCCAAACTCGAGTCCTGTTACCACAAAATTTGCAAATTCACAACCAATTCAAAATACTCATCTCACCATTGCCACTCCCTCTGTACCCTGCAATGGCTCGAACTTCCCAACTAAGGCAGAGCACCTCGCTGGCCTTGTTCAAGAGGAATCTTGACCAATGGATGGGAGATCGCAGATATACCCCAGGGATAACTTCAGTGTCACTGCTCGACAGAGGCACAGCAAAATAATAGGCATAGTTTTATTCAAACTAAAGGGGGGGGGCGAAAGCCACATATCTATGGGCTAGGCTTATAAATGCCCTTGGGCAGATAGCCTAGTATGAACCTATGAACCTATTCCTCCAGCTCACCACTGCCCACAAGCTCATCTTTAAACCTTCAAACTGCCCCTCTCACGCTACTGCCTTAACCCCCTGGATATCTAACTGCTCACTCAGATCTGAAAACCAAAATCTCCTACAAAGCTACAAACCCTCACATCCTCCTGGCCAACAGCTACTATCCTGCTCCATAGCTAAACAGTGAACCCCCCCCCCTTCGCAATATATCTATCCATACCAGTTTAAAATCTCAATTGTTCTCCCATCTATCTTCCATATGGGAATGCCCATGTCATGCTCCAACTTAATCTTTCCCCTCTAAACCCTACATTATTCTCTTTTTCCATCCTATACAACACTTAGATATCATTCTTAATATCTCCACCAAAACACCCCTGGACAATTCTCCTACTGCACCTCAGATGACCTAGTCCATAATATGAAACTAATTAAAAAAAAATAAATTCAACTATTCTCAAATCTGTATTTTACTCTTGCTGTTGAATATTCTACTGCTTTGTGTACTTGTATGCTTAATTTACAATGTTCTTTGTCAATATGTATCATGTATAAATGTGTCATGCTTATATGTATCATGCTGTACCCCTGTTCCCTGATAATAATGTTTATACTACATCATGTATATCTGCATTATGTTTTTGGAGCTTTGCTCCCTGGGCCTCCACTGAAAACGGGCTCTTCTCATCCAAGTGGACTTCCCTGGCCATCAAACTGAAATAAATAAATAAAATAAATAATAATAAAGTTTGTCTCAGTAAATGATGGCAATGCCTTCACCTTGTTTTGTGTGCCGATCAAGGCGGAGGATATTGTAACCTTGGGGTAGGATTTCAGGGTCTGAAATATGGGGTTGTAACCATGTTTCAGAGAAGGTGAAGATGTCTGGGTGATAGAGAGAGAGAGGAGGGTTTGGAAAGAGGAGACTTTGTTTACTAAGCTTTGAACATTGAGGGAAAGTATCTTTAAGGTTTTGGGGAGAGGGGTTGGGGGTTATAGTAGGGGATATTGGAAGAGCAGGGGTGTGTGGTGGAAGAGTTGTATTGGAGAAGCTAGATAGGAGAGTGTGGGTGTCTGTGGTTTGGTTGGAGGGAGGCCTGAGTTGGGGTGAATATTGCCATCTAGAAGGAGATATGAGAAGGAGGGTTTGTATGATATGTTGGGAGGGCTGTAAAGGGTAAGTTTTGGTTTAGTGTAGGGGGGGTGGGAGGAGATGGTATTTTAAATTTATATAAGTGAGTATGAAATAGAGTATAATAAATGAGACTGTATTTTACTTGGATATTTAAAGATTTGACTATGTGGACCATGTTTTCTTCACAACTAAGTTATATTGAGCCATACACTAACCACTTACCTGTGATCTATCATGTATAGACAGACTTCTCCATCACAGTCTTGCCAGAAGTACCCCATTCTGATAGTGCTACAGGAAGAAATGGGTTTCTGAGAGTGCAGTTGCATAAAAACTACAGTAATTTTAGTAATGGAAAAATGGCATTAACTAGCCCTGAATTTCAAGAACTTACCATACCCCAAACTTTATTCTTTCAGAACTGGCATGTGTGTGTGTGTGTGTGTGTGTGTGTGTGTGTGTGTGTGTGTGTGTGTGTGTGTGTGTGTGTGTGTGTGTATGTGTGTGGTGTGTCTGCATGTGTGGATATGTGTGTGTGGGGGGCACATCTGCTGGATTCACTTTTATTATATTGCTTTCTGCATAACTACAAAAACTGAATGATGTCGGTAACATGTTTCATTGTCACTACATTACCTCCTTCATCATATACCTACTGGTACTACCCCTTGTCTGTGCAGCTTCTTTTCTCCACTTCTGTGCTATACTACCCCTATAAACCTATCACTGCTCATATCATAACTGTTCTATATAACAACTTCCTTAACTTGTAAAAATAATGTACTTTTTTATCACTGCTTATTTCAGTATGTAATTAACCTCATAAATGTGATTATAAACCTGTACCACTATAAAAAGTATTAAATTTTTCTATAAAATGTGTTTATTAATGTTTACCACTGTAAAAAGTGTGTTTTTTTCACATAATGCTGTCGAGCTTTTTCTGCCAGTGCCTCTGCTGAAAATGGGCCAGTCTGATTTCCCCAGTAAACAAATGTCCACTGAAAGCTCTGCTTAAAAATCTGTGCATAGAGAACAATATTTTGAATTTTTTGAATTTTGAAAAGTTTTGCCTTGTTAACATTTGAACTTATTTATTCAATAGGGAAATGGTTTAATTCTATGTATTAATTAATTGTATATATAATATATATTTCTGCTTGTTAAACTCTGAAACTTATGCATGATTTTATGTATATTCTTAACATATGGAACAATATCCTGTATATGTCTTTGTACATTATTGTTATTTTGGAGCTTTTCTCCTCAGGCCTCCACTGAAAATGGGTTTCTGCCCATTCAGACTTTCCTGGTAAACAAGTGTAACAAATAAATAAATAAATGTCCAGTCCCAAAAACTATGAAGTTCTCTTTAATGGTAAAGGACAGAGATGCTTGTCAGAGATGAATATAATATAGCTCACAAGTGGTGTTTTTGCATGTACCTTAGAATCTTTGAAAAACTTAATTACCCTAAAAAAAGAAAGACACTCATGCATAACAGTCAACCACCTGCTGTTTAATGATGTGAGAATCTGCCATGACAGTTACCTATCATCAGATAAGGAAGAATAGGGTGCAGCTGATTCATATGTGTTAATGCCTTTCATTAACCCTAAGTGCATGTTATCAGTACGGATAATTCACAGGCAGAGTTGTTTCTTTAGTCAGAGGGCTCTACCATCCCCATCTCGTAACATCCAGTCAGTTGTTGGGAAGCATGAAACATCTTTAAAAATAAGGCGATACATATTAGGATATGTTTTATGTCTGGCATGTCTCACTTCTGGCTGATAGCAGTGGTGGTTTCAGTAGAGTAAAACCTGTATACAAAGTACTAAGAATTACCTACAGTTGCCACTTTTTCAAATGCCTAAATTGGGACATTTTTGTAGAAACATCACATTTTGCAGGACAAAACATGCAGCCAGTGCAAATGACAGAACCTCACTTTTTTGCCAAAATAAAAGGCTATTCTTGTAACATTTGAGGTGCTTATGCTATTTCCTATAACATTTAGGTATTTTAGATGGAAAATAACGTTTATGCAACTATTAAAGAAAAAATGTTTTTGTCCTAAAATTTCAGGACATTTGCCATTTTTAGTACCCCCCCCCCGCCCCCCGCAGGGCACAACTACTCAAAGAGGGACTGTCCCTCACAAAGAGGTGCCCGTAGTAATATTAGAATTACCTGAGGTTACTGCATTGCATGAATTTCAACTGGAAATTTAGAGTCAGACACTAACTGACAACAATGAGGTCCCTCTAAATCCGCTCATTACTTACAGGATAAGCCACAGGAATGTTAGACTGACTGACTGACTGATTGATTTATTATTTATTTATTTATTTATTGGCATTTGTTAACTGGGTTTGTCCAACTGGGCTTGTGGCCCATTTTCAGCGGACACCGGAGGAGAAAAGCTCCAGTAGTACATTTTAAACAAGTACAATTTTAAACAATATTGATATAATAGCAGTTATAGCAAAAAGATTCACATATGCTGGGTTACAAGCATAAAAGTTAAAGTTGCATTAAAAAAAAGCTTAGTAACATAATTTTACATTGATATAGTTCAATAGGTCAACAATAACATTTTTTGTATAAAATTATGCAAATGCATAGCAGACACATTGGAGAGAGAGGTGTAATGAGGTACTAAGTATGGTCCTATAGAGGGTACATAAAGGGAAGGAAGACTAGGTAGGGTCATGGCAAGGGCGGGTTCTGGAATTGAGAAAATAAGCTTTTAGTTCATTTTTAAAGTGTGAGGTGTGGGAGACTGAATGTAAGTCAAGGGGAAGTTTGTTCCAAGCATGGGCAAGGGAGTGTTTGTAGTTTGTCTACTGACCTTTTTGGGTGGTAGACATCAAGTAATTGTTGGTTAGAAGCACGGAGGGTCCGGGATGGGATGTAGATAGAGACTAAGGAAGATAGAGATGGACAGAAGGAGGTTTTATAAAGAATAGAGTGTAGCATATGAAATTGATAAGATAGCAGAAATTGGGAAAGTTCAAGCCATTGAAGAGAGTTTAAAGAAATGCAGTGGTATGAGTTGTATGGGCAGTTAGTAATGAATCTGGGTATTTTATGTTAAGTCTTTTGGAATTTGTTTAGAGTGGAGGTATAGCCGGCCTTAGGCATAGACCAACTAGGCAGCTGCCTAGAGCGCCGCTGTAGCAGGGGCGCTTTTCCAGTATTTATTTGGTGTAGGTAGACCAGGATGGGGGCACCTGGGCGGTGTGTAGGGCGCCGTGGAGCCCTTTTGCCTAGGGCACCAGCTGAGCTAAGGCTGCTGCTGAGTGGAGGCCTGGATATTGGTAAGAACTGGGGTGGCTTATAAGAGGGAAGGAAGGAGGAGTGCCTGGCCCAGGGTAAGTCTAGATTCAAGGGCTAGGAATGTTTTGTTCCAATATAACAGACCTAGTTTCTGTATTTTTGGGTTTTTTTTATACACTGGAGTATGTGTAGGTCGAACTTTAGTTTGTCATCGATAATGACCCCTAGGAGTTTTTGTGGGTGTCAGGTTGGATAGTTGTATTGTTAGAAGATTTAACAAAAAAGGTGGTTTTGTGATAAGAAAGAGAACGGGGAAGGAAAAGTAGGAGTTTGGTCTATTTGGGATTTAGTATCAGTAGGTTGTGAGAGAGCCATTGTTCAGTGGATAGTAGGGATTATTGGGTCAGGGAGTGTAGTTCAGGAATGTTATTTGAGATGGATATAAGTGTGGAGTCGTCGGCATACTGAATAAGGGAGGATTTTTTGCATGAGATCTAAAGATCATTGGTGAGGATGTTAAACAAAAGAGGTCCCAAGATGGAGCCTTGGGGAACACCAGTGGAGATGGGAAGGAAAGGTGAGGAGGATGAGAGCCATTTGACAGATTGCTCCCTGCCAGATAGGTAACTATTAAACCAGGCAAGTTTAAAATTTGTTAATATGATAACTTAATCAGACCATGGTTTATACTTAGCAGAATGAGTTTGTGTGTGTGTGTTTAAAGTCCTCATACAAAATACATTACATACATTACATAAATAGCATAGCAATTTATATCACTAGTATCTATATATATATCTATTTATCTTTACAGACAACTATTCTGATTGGTCATTTGTTTGCTTGCTTTTTTATTATATTTTTATGTTTTACAGCCCAAGTAAGATATACTAAACAGAGTTCATTTAGAGAAGGGGCTCAGGGAAAAATCATTAATGTGCATAAATATATTAATGACATCAAATACAGAAAAATTATATAGTTTTCCATTAATATCTGGTGTACAGCTTTCTGTCTCCCCTTATCCAGTTCTCATAAGGACAGCCTTGTGCCTATGCCATGCACTTTTTAAGTCAGTCATTGTTTTTAACCTTATGAACTCTGAACTACTCTGCTCCAGGCAGTTGTCACACTTTTCATGAAATATAATTCATCACATCTCCTGTTATTTTGTTATTTGAGTACATTTTTTTCAATATGGTACTTGCTTAGACTGTGGAGACGTGTAAGGTACTTAACCATTTTTGTCATGTCTCCCTATGCCTGTTTCTGTCATAATAATACTTGTTAATTCTAAGCAGTCTCTTTATATAGAGAGCTTCTGGTACAAAGCAAGTGCAACTTGTGTTGCCTTCCCCCATTCTGCCTTTATCCCGTCAGTGTTATAACTTTCATTTATATGTTTATATATTTGTTTGTTTTTCATTCACTGATTTGCTTACAAAGTACAAGTAATGCACCTTTCCCAGATTAGAGAGGGACCTCATTATTGTCACTGTAACACTGCAGTATTTTGTTTAAATTCTTTAACTATTTTGATAAAAGAAAATAAATAAAGATAAATAAAATGTGTTGAAGGGGTAACAAATACTAATATTATCACTATTAGAGCTAACCAGAAGTCATGGCTCACCCATAAGGTATATGAACTTCTGAAGGAGAAAAATACAGCCTACAGGGCTAAGGGCAATGCATCCCTACGTGTTGCAAGAGGTAATCTGAGGAGGGCTCTAAAGGAGGCTAAGAGGGAGCATGGCAGAAAGGTGCAGAGCCACTTTGAAGACATGAAGGATGCAAGGAGACTGTGGCAAGGCATACCCTGACTAACTCCCTCAATATAAACATGTGCTAAAGAGGACATCTGTCTTCATCTAGTTTGCTTTCTCATTGAAAGGACGCTACTTATAGTATTAAATATGCTAGACTGTATGACTTTCTATCCTGTCACAAATGTGCTTTTAAAATGTATTTGCAACAGTGATTTACTTGTATTATATAATATCTCTCTATCTCTATATATTATAGAAATAGATGGAAATATTTTGGATAGAATAGAATATATGGAAATATATGGAAAACAGTTTTTGTACATACCTTCCTCACTTGCTTAGAGAAAAACAGTTCTTGTGCTCACTTTCCTCACTTATCTAAAGGAAAATAGTTTTTTATTCAGGCATGTCTAAGGGTCAGCTCCCAGTGTCCTCTCCTGTCTATCTGATGAATTTGGGCATCTTGGGGCCATGTAGAAATTGCCTCATGTACACAGACACCCCTCTCCTCCTACCACCCAACACTACAACCTGTGAGAGATGCACTTATCTAGCCAAACTGGAGGTAAAGCTCTCTCCAACCAAGACTGATCTTGACAGTCATGAGGAGAAGGTAAACATTTGCACCACACCACACTCATCACATAGTCTCACTAAATCTACACCACCAAAATCCACACATAGTAACACAAAAACATTCTCGGAGGCTCTCAATAATAATCTGTCTAAGCAACAGAGACCTCCAAAGCAGAAACATAAGCAACCTCCATCCCCCAACACAACCCATATGACACATAGCCCACAGACTCAGTGTGCCACTCAACCACAGCCAATAAGGCAAACCAGCGTACCCAACACACTAGTCATAGGTGACTCTATAGTCAGGCACCCTGATGTCCTACTCACCAGGCTAAACAAGGAGAAGGTCACTGTCGGCTGTCTGTTGGGTGCCAGGATCCGCCACATAACCCAAGCACTCAGGTCACTCCACAACAAGTACAAATATGACTCTGTCATTGTCCATGTATGTGTGAATGACCTGAGACATGCCTCCCTGGACTACATGAAAAGAGACATGGAAGAGCTCTCCGATCTTGTAGCCCAGGCAGTTATGACCCTATCCCTGAGTAGCATTCTGCCATCACCCATAATGATATCGCAGTACAAGGACAAAATGATTGACTTCAACAATTGGCTAAGCTTCTGGTGTCATTCTAAGGGGATCCAGTATCTGTCTGCTTGGGATGACATGGTCGACAGACCACAATGCTTTGCCACAGATGGCCTGCATCTGTTGCCCCTGGGATTCCGGATACTGGTTAAGGCTCTTGCTGCCCCTATAATACCTTTTCTAGGCAAGGTTCAAATAATAAATTCACCACCGTAAGAGGAACAGGCAAGCAAAAATTGAGGGTAATGCTACTCAATGATAGAAGTCTAAATCTCAAAATGCACTCACTCGAGGCACTCCTTAAAATGGAGAACATCAATATCTGTGCAGTGACTGAGACCTGGTTCAAGGCTCCAGAGATCATCCCTGCACCACCAGGCTATAACTCATACCACACTTTTCGGCCATGTAACCTGGACCGAAACACCAAAGGCAGAGGTGTGTCCATATTCATTAAGGATATCCACACCTCCAGGCTAGTTGCTCAGCATAATGCATCCGAGGTTATCCAAGTGCAACTAACTCTGGGAAAAACTGCAATCCAAACTGTAGCTTGCTACAGATCCCCCACCATGCCCCAGGATTCCCACTCCTCTTTTCTTGATGTACTGGAAAATACTAGGGTTCAACCAAACACCCTAATAATGGGCGACTTCAACTATCCCACCATTAACTGGGAAAACTACTTGTGTACCAACTCCTTAGCTCAATGCTTTGTGGAATTCATAAACTCCAATGCCCTGGATCAACTTATCCACACCCCCACCAGGGGCAACAATATCCCAGATCTAGTCATTACCAACATGAGTGACTGGTGTTCCACACCTGTAGTCAACTCCTCGTTGGTCCAATCCGACCATAAGCTAATCACCCTTGATACCCACATCCCGCCCCCACCCCACATTAAGGAAACCACAGTAAAAAATTTCTCCAAAGCCAACTTCTTAATTCTTAAGACAGAAGTGATGAATTTCATGACACCCATGCAGATGGACAATACAGTTACAACTGCTGAATCCTACACAAATGCACTCTATAAGTACTTACACGAGTGCATGGATTGTACTATCCCAAACAGAACCAAGACGCTATCCTCCAAAAAAAGGAGGCCAATCTGGTGGTCCCCTGCCATAAACAAACTGTACAACAGAAGGAAGAAACTGTTGCAAAAGAGAGTAAAATCCCATGAGTGGAGGAGCTCCCTGGTCAGCCTCAGTAAGAAGCTAAGATCCCTGTAAGATCTTCCAAAGCTAGCTATGAAAACAAAATTGCCACTAATTCTAAGGACAACCACAAAGCATTCTATAGCTATGTCAAGAATCTCAATGGCAACACCCAGATCTGCTCTGAGTTACAGCACAACGGCACGAAAATTACAGAACCAACTGATATTGCCAACATCCTGACAGGTAGGTTCAGTGCTAACTTTACCCCCCACCCTCTAAAAGGCCCATATCTATACAGGAAGAATGCAAAGTCCCTGTAATCACAACTACGCAGGTAAAAGCTGCACTCTCTACAGCCAAAAACACAGCATCCATGGGACCGGACAACATCCCAGGCTGCGTTTTACACAAACTTCAGAATGAGCTGGCTCCCCACTTAAGCACCATGTTCAATAATAGCCTCGCATCAGGCTTTGTGCCCACTGAATGGCACACAGCAACAGTTATCCCACTCCACAAAGGGGGAGCCACCACTGATCCTGGGAACTATTGACCTATTAGCCTGACGAGCCTGGTCTGCAAGGCCATGGAACGTATCATCATGGAACTCATAAACAAAGACATTGGTAACCTCCAAACTCTGGATCCCAGCCAGTTCGGATATGTGAAAGGCAGATTATGCCTCCTGAACCTGATCGACTTCTTTGAGGCAGTCACCAAAGCCATAGATGAGGGTAAGGTGGTTCACACAGCCTATCTTGACCTCGGCAAGGCTTTCGACACCATCCCCCATTCTGGAATTATAGCTAAACTCATTAAACTAGGTAGAAATCCCTACGTCACAAGATGGGTTGCCAACTGGCTCACTGACAGAACCCTCACTGTAAAAGTTGTAGACTCCAAATCTGACCTCAGAGCAGTGACAAGTGGAGTACCACAGGGTTCTGTCCTGGGACCTCTCCTGTTTGGTATCTAATTCTCTGAAGTACAGGCTAACACAGAAGACCTCTGGCTAATGAAGTTCGCAGATGACTGCAAACTAGGAGCCATAGTCAAGTCCCCAAATGATGTGGACATCCTACAGAAGGGCCTCACTGAGACAGATGCCTGGTGTTAGAGCCATGGCCTCAAGCTCAATGCCAAAAAGTGCAGTGTCATGCCCTTTGGTAAAAACTCTGTACCCATGAACTACCACATAGGCAGCAATCTACTTAACACCAAATGTGTGATAAGAGACCTTGGGACCCAGGTGGACAGTAGTCTCTCCTTTGATAGTCACATTGCCACAGTAGTCAGGAAGTCCTTCTACTTGGCACACCTCATCATAAAAGGGTTCTCATCCAGGAAAAAAGAGGTCATTGTTCCCCTCTACTTAACAATCATTAGACCCATTATAGAGTACAACGCCACTTTTGGAATGTACCTCACAAGACATCTGCAGCAGCTGGAAAGGCCACAGAAGTACCTCACAAAGAGGATTACTGGCCTCAAACAAATGCCCTACACTGACCACCTCAAAAAACTCCAACTTTACTCCATAGCATATCGACTACTCCAAGGTGATCTCTGCCTAACATATAAAGCTATGTCAAACCCAGAGCTGTTGGACATGCTACACCTAAAGAAATCCCAATCCCTCCTAGCTACACGCTCTAGGGACCTAAACCTTGTCACCACAATATACAGGACATGCTGGAGGGATAGATTCCTGTCCCAGAGACTTCCCATACTCTGGAACAGGCTACCCATCTATGTCAAGCAAAGTTCTTCATTAGCACTCTTCAAGAAAAATCTTGATGAGTGGATGGGAAATAGGAAATACACCCCAGGGATCACTTCTGTGTCTCTGCTCGACAGTAGCACAGGAAAATAACTTTCTTGGGTGGTGTAAGCCAGGGAACCTTGTTGGCTAGGCTTACGTAGGCCCTTGGGCCGATAGCCTAGTACCTACCTATGAATCTATATAATATCCTTCTGTATGTGTTGTGATGTTATAGTGCTTTGATTGTAAAATATAATAGTTCTTTATGTATGTGTGTGGAGCTTTTCTCCCCAGGCCTTCGCTGAAAATGGACATGTATCCACTCGGACTATCCCGGTCAACAAATGTAAAATAAATAAATACATGGGATCACTGACTGCAAAATCAGGTCAGCACAGTGTGAGGACAGCATTGAATTTCTGGACAGTTTGAACATCTTCTTTGGTAGATTTTAGGAAAGAAACAATAGGTTGGCACTAAAGCTACGTACTGATGAGAAGGTTGCAATACTCAGCCTCAGCACAGAGGAGGTAAGAAGAGAGCTAAGGAGAGTGAACCCCAGGAAGGCTGCTGGCCCAGACAACATACTGGGCAAGGTGTTAAAAGGCTGTGCTGATCAACTATGCACAGTGCTCAACTAAATATTTAACACCTGCCTTGCCATGGCAAAAGTACCCTCATGCTACAAGGAAACTAACATCATCCCACTACCAAAGAAAACCACTCCATCCAGCCCTAACAACTACAGACCAGTCGCTCTGACATCCACTCTTATGAAATGTTTTGAGTGTCTGATCAAAAAGCAGCTTTCATCATGCCTACCTCCTGATTTTGACCCTTTGCAGTTTGTATACAGAGCTAAATGATCCACAGCCGATGCCATATCAGTAGCACTATATTTCTCCCTTGAGCATTTAGAGGGCAAAGACAACTATGTGAGGATGCTGTTTAAAGATTTCAGCTCAGCATTTAATACGGTGATACCAATGCAGCTGATAGAAAAACTGGTACATTTAGGAATCTGCAGACATCTCTGTAACTGGATCCTGGACTTCCTGATTGAGAGACCACAGAGGGTGTGTTCAGGTAAGAACACATCAAAGTGCATCACGATTAACACCGGGGTTCCACAGGGATGTGTTCTCAGCCCACTGTTATTCATCATCCTGACCCATGACTTTTATGCTAAGCACATGTCCACCCATATCAACAAGTTTGCTGATGATACTACAATCATGGGACTCATCACAAAGGAGGATGAAAGGGCATACAGAGAGGAGGTGGCAACTCTGATCAGTTGGTGCAAGGGGAACAACCTTGACCTGAATGTAAGCAAGACCAAGGAGATTATCATCAAATTCAGGAAAAGTAGAACAAACCACTTAGTGTTCAGGATCAATGGTGAGAGTGTGGAGAGGATTAAGAGTATAGAATTCCTGGGTGTACACATATCAGTGGATCTCTCCTGGTCGGGAAACAGCAGCCACCAACTCTTTTGCTCAATGTTTTCTGGAATTCATAAATTCCAGCACCTTGGATCAACTTATCCACACCCCCACCAGGGGCAGCAATATCATAGACCTGGTCATTACCAACATGGACAACCGGTGTTCCACACCAGAGGTCAATTCCTCATTGGTCAGCTCCAACCACAAGCCAATCAGCCTAGACATCCACATCCTGTCCCCACCCTCCATGAGGGAAACCACCATAAAAAAATGTCTCCAAAGCCAACTTCACGCTTCTTAAGACAGAAGTGGCAAAGTTCACAACACCCATGCAGATGGACAATAGAGGTAAGACTGCTGAATCCTACACAAATGCATTTTATAAGCACTTACACGAGTGCATGGATTGTGCTATCCCTAATGGAACCAAGATGCTATCCTCCAAAAAAAGGAAGCCAATCTGGTGGTCCCCTACCATAAGCAAACTCTACAACAGAAGAAAAAAACTGTTGCAAAAAAGAGTAAAATCCCATGACTGGAAGAACTCCCTGGTCAGCCTCAGTAAGAAGCTGAGATCCCTCATAACATCCTCCAAAGCTAGTTATGAAAACAAAATTGCCACTGATTCTAAAAACAACCACAAAACATTCTATAGCTATGTCAAGAATCTCAATAGCAACACTCAGATCTGCTCTGAGTTACAGCACAATGGCACTAAATATATAGAACCAACTGATATTGCCAACATCATGGCAGATAGGTTCAGTGTTAACTTTACCCCACCCCCCACCCCCTAAAGGGCCAATCTCTATACTAGAAGAATGCAAAGTTCCTGTAATCACGGCTGCACAGGTAAAAAACGCACTCTCCAAAGCCAAGAACACAGCATCCATGGGACTTGACAACATCCCAGGCTGGGTTCTACATGAACTACAGAATGAACTGCCACCCCACCTAAGCACCATGTTCCATCATAGCCTCACCTCAGGCTTTGTGCCCACTGAATGGTGCACAGTGATGGTTATCCCACTCCACAAAGGGCGAGCCACCACGGACCCCGGGAACTACCGCCCCATTAGCCTAACGAGCCTGGCCTGCAAGGCCATGGAACATATCATTATGGAACGTATAAAGAAAGACATTGGTAATCTCCAAACTCTGGACCCCGCCCAGTTCGGGTTTGTAAAAGGCATATCATGTCTCCTAAACCTGACTGACTTCTTTGAAGCAGTCACCAAAGCCGTAGACGAGGGTAAGGTGGTTCACACAGCCTATCTAGAGCTTGCCAAGGCGTTTGACACCACCCCCCACTCTGGAATTACAGATAAACTCACTAAACTAGGTATAAATCCCTATGTCACAAGATGGGTTGCCATCTGGCTCACTGACAGAACCCAAACTGTGAAAGTGGCAGACTCCAAATCCAACTTCAGACCAATGGCAAGTGGAGTACCAGAGGGTTCAGTCCTGGGTCCTCTCCTGTTTGGTATCTACGTTTCTGAAGTATAGGCTAACACAGAAGGTCTTTGGCTATCGAAGTTCACAAATAACTGCAAACTAAAACTAAATTGAAACTCCTAACAATATGGACATCCTACAAAAGGGCCTCACTGAGACAGATGCCTGGTGTCAAAGCCATGGCCTCAAGCTCAATGCCAAAAAGTGCATTGTCATCCTCTTTGGTAAAAACTCTGTACCCATGAGCTACCACATAGGTGGTAGTCTACTTAAATCTGAAAGTGCGATAAGAAACCTTGGGACACAGGTGGACAGTAGTCTTTCCTTTGATAATCACATCACCACAGTAGTCAGGAAATACTTCTACGTGGCACACCTCATCATAAAAGGTTTCTCATCCAGGAAAAAAGAGTTCATTGTTCCCCCCTACTCATCACTCATTAGACCCATTATAGAGTACAATGCCCCTTTTGGTATGTACCTCACAGGACATCTACAACAACTGGAATGGCTGCAGAAATACCTCACAAAGAGGATTACTGGCCTCAAACAGATGCCCTATGCAGACCGTCTCAAAAAACTCCAGCTTTACTCCGTCGCATATCGCCTACTCAGAGGCGATATCTTCCTAACATACAAAGCTATGTCAAACCCAGAGCTGTTGGACTGTGTCTAGAGGTTATGTGGGGGGGTGTGGATATTGTTAGTTTGGGCATTACTGTCTGCCTTTGTCTTATTAGAGACATGGGGTCAAGGGCGCCCGCAGGCAGGTGCAATGGGGTGCACTTGCACCCCCCCTGGATTTTCTTAATCTAGCTGTGTGACGATGTGTTGAAATAGAAAAATGTACTGGCAAAACCGTACATTTTTCCATTTCAACTTACTTTTTTCTTTTTTTCCATTAAACCTGCATTGTTCGGCTGAGCCTGAGATGCTATTGGAGGCTGTAGTCACATGCTGATGAGTGCATCAATTCCTCCTCAAACTGCATCTCCCTTTGCAACCATTGACATTTGGATAGAGTGAGAGAGTTACCCAGATTAAGACAGTGCAGCAGATCAGAGAGTCTAAGAACTCTTTACTTTAGCTCAGTGAAGTCAGATCATCGGATTCGACTGTGTGTCCTGTGCAGCACTTAAGGTATGTTGTTGATCAATTCACATCAAGAAAGAAGCTCCTGGTATTTTTTTTTTTACACTGAATCAAAGCTTGGTGCCAAAACGTGAAAGTGACGTGTGCACTTGAAACAACTTGGACATGCTCCATTAAAGAAATCCCAATCCCTCCGAGCTACACACTCTAGGGACCTAAACCTTGTCACCACAGTAAACGGAACACGCTGGAGGGATAGATTCCTGTCCCAGAGACTTCCCATACTCTGGAACAAACTACCTAGCTATATCAAACAAAGCTCCTTATTAGCACTCTTCAAAAAAAAATCTTGATGATTGGATGGGAAATAGGAAATTCACCCCAGGTATCACCTCTGTGTCTCTGCTCGACAGGAGCACAGGAAAATAATTTTCTTGAGTGGCGAAAGCCAGGGTCCCTTTTTGGCTAGGCTTGTATAGGCCCTAGGGCCTATAGCCTAGTACCTACCTATGAACCTATGAACCTATGAACTGGTCAGGAAAGTACACCAACACCTCCACTTTTTAAGAAGGCTGAAAAAAGCTAAGCTTTTATTTTTATTTATTTATTTTACATTTGTTAACCGGGCTAGTCTGACTGGATATATTTCCATTTTCAGCAGAGGCCCGGGGAGAAAAGCTCCACATAGACATAGTAACTATTACATATGATACAATAAAGAGCAGTAAAAAATTATACTGTGTCAGGAAAATATTATACAAAAAATCAAACTTACTATGGACAGAATAAACAGTTATACAATAGTGTACTCATCGTTCTTGGAAGCAGAAAACAGACATAACTTATATAGCAAAATCAAACATCATAAAAAATAGATAAGGGTATTTAAAGACAACTATGTAAATAGATTAGAATAGATTAGATTGGATTAGATATTTCTTGAAACCTACAGTAAACTGAGAAATATAATCAGGAAGGAGAAGGAAAGAGGAGGGGTAAGTAATAGAATAGTGAGGAAGTAAAAACAGAGGGTGGGAGAGATCCCTGAGATGAAGGGGTAGAGGGGGTAGTCAAATACATAGGTTCAGTCTGGGTTGAGGCAGGGGCATAGCCAGTGTTTTGTAAGGTAGAGTCTAAGTTTTTGTTTGAAAAGGACAGGAGATACAATAGAAGTCAGTTCAGTGGGCAATAGGTTCCAGTGTTTACCAATAGAGTTAGAGAACAGGGAGTCACCTGCAAGGTTATTGGATTTGGTAGCAGTAACTAGGAGTTTTTTAGAGGAGCGAAGTGAGTTCAGGTTAGAATAAGGGGTGAGGAGGTTAGAAAAAGAAGGAGTGTAGTTTGGCTGATAAAAAGATCTGTGGATTATGGGAAGTTGAGATAGAAGCAACATGTTTTGTAATTCAAGCCAGTGAAGTTGTTGTAGGTTCAGGCAGTGGTGAGTTCTGAATTGATTCCCAGTAACAAATCTTGCTATACTATTGTAAGTAGTGGTCAATTTAGAAAGATTGGTTTTCTTTAGGTTAGTGTAAATTGGTGAGGCATAGAGAAGAGTGGAAATGAGATGAGAGTGTGCCATAGTAGCTTTCGCTGCTGGGGATAAGAATGTTTTAATTCTATAGAGGGAGCCCAGCTTTCTATGTACAGTTTTTATAGTATTGTTTATGTGATAATCAAAGGTAAGATTGTTGTCAATCATCACGCCTAGCAGTTTGGTAGAAGTGTCAGGTGATATGAGAGTATTATTGATAGAAGAGATAGAGAAGTCCAGAGGGGGGGATCTGGTAGTGGGTTTGAAAAGGAGGAGTTTTGTTTTTTTGGCATTAAGAAGTAGGCAGCGTTTTAAAAACCATGCTTCAACAGAATGGAATACCTTTTGAGTAATAGTTTGGAGCTCTGGGATGGTTTTTGCAGAGCAGATGAGTGTGGAGTCATCTGCATATTGTATGCATGTGGCTTGGGGAATAGCTACTTGTAAGTCATTTATGAATAGGGAGAAAAGAAGGGGTCCAAGAATTGAGCCTTGTGGTACACCGAGCGAGATCGGGAGAAGAGAGGAAAGTTCATTCTCCCAGAGGACAGCTTGTTTCCTGTTGAAAAGATAGGAGGAGAACCACTGGATGGTATTCGGTTCCATAGCAAGTGATTCCAAGATTTTTAGGAGGAGAGGGTGATTGACCATGTCAAAAGCTTTTGATAGGTCAATGAACAGTGCTGAAGATAGGGTATTATTATTGCGGTTTTGTTAATGAAGTCAGTGAAGGAAAGGAGAGCAGTAGTAGTGCTATGAAAAGGTCTGAAACCATGTTGACAATGAGATAGTATATTATGTTTAGTTAAGTGGGACATTAGTTGGTGGTGAACGATTTTTCCATGATTTTGCTAGTGGAGACAGGAGGGCAATGGGTCTATAATTAGAGTATTCTGTAGAGTTTCCTCCCTTATGTAAGGGTATAATATGTGAGATTTTCCAGATATCAGGGATGCTTCCTTCTTTAATGGTTCTGTTAATGAGAATAGATATGGGATAGGCTATTTCGGTGGCTGCTTTTGAAGAAATTCAGATGGAAGTTGGTCAGCTGATGGAGTACATGGCTTAAGCTTTTGAATACATTTTAGGATGAAGGTGGTAGAGATGGGCTGTATAATAAAGCTTGGTAAACTAGTAGAGGCAAGTTGAGGAACATTAGAGTTGTCTGAAGAAAGGTGAGAGGCTAGTGAGTTGATAGTATCAGTGAAGAAGGGGTTGGAACCATTGGCAGTTTCAAGGGAAGGAATTTTTTGTGATCCCAAGGGGGAGGGAGTGGAAGTTTGTCCAGGGTGAAGAAGTTTGTTCAATGTTGCCCAGAATTTTTGGGGATTGTTATGATTAGATTGCTGTAGGTTACAATAGTAGTGTTTTTTATCAGACAGAATAGCTTTTTTGGTAATGTTTCTTAGGTGTCTAAAGGTTTGATGATCTGAGGGTAGTTTACTTGTTCTCCATTTTAGCCAGAGTTTGTTTCTGAGTAATACTTTCTGTCTTGTGTCTTTAGACAGCCAGGGGGCTGGTTTAGGTTTTATTCTGATAGTTCGTTGTGGAGCATGGCAATCTAAGATTGTTAAGAATTTGTTATTAAAGTATTGAACTGCTTCATTAAGGGGAAGAGTTTTTAGTGGATTCCAGTCGCACGCATTTAGCTCAGATTTAAATAGAGTGAGGTTAAAATATTTCTTGCTACGTATGGTCCTAATTGAAGGGGTATTTGTAGTGATATACTTTTGCCTTATGATATAGGTTAAGTTATGGTCACTGATATCATCAGGCAGGGTCCCTGCTAGGTAATTAAGTTGGGGTTTGTTTACCAGGATCCAATCAAGTATACTTTCTTTGTTGTTAGGTTTATTAGTTCTAGTAGGGGTGTTTATAGTTTGTGTAAAGCCATGGAGATTAATATGGGAGGCTGGGTTGTTAGAATTTACTGAGAACCAATCAAGGTTAAAGTCTCCAAGTATTATAGTTTCTTGTGGGTGGTTAGTTGAAGCCCAACTAAGAATACTTTCTATGTTATTGGAGTTATTGCCAGGTGGAAGGTAGGTACAGATAATGTAGATGGCTTTATTAGGGTTAAGTTGTAGTTTAGTTAAAAGGAGTTCAGTGTTGGTGTTTTCAGGGGGGTCATAGGGAATTGTGGATATATTAAGTTCGGTTTTAAAAATGAGAGCTACTCCTCCTCCTTACAGTATTGCGGTCTAATCGTAAGATGTTGTAACCAGGGGGAATGATTTCAGTATCCTTAGTGTGGGGTTTTAACCAGGTTTCTGTTAAACAGAGGATGTCAAAAGAGTGACATTGCAGAAGAGAGTGAAGTTGAGTAATTTTGTTACTGACACTTCAATATTTAGGTGTCCTAAGAGTAAAGTGTTAGATTTAGAGATTGGTAGTGGAAGGGGTGAGTTAGAAATTATTGTGGTGCCTTTGGTGGAGATCTTTGAGGGACCAGGGTTTGGGTGTATATCACCATCTGTCAGGGTAGTAGACTTGTGTACTGAGTGTGGTTTAATAGTTAGGTTAAGTTTATCTTTTTGTTTCCTTGACATAGGATTATTGCATTTGGAGTGGGATAGTCTATGATATTTCGCTAGAAGATAGCAGGAGGTAGATGTAATATTAGAGTGAATACAGTTTAGAGATAGGAGTTCAGAGGCAGTTTGTTTGGAAGAGGGTGTAAGGTGGTAATTAAGTTTTATTTCATAGGAAGTCAAAAGGTAAGGTAGTGTGAGTACTAGAGAGATAAATATCAGGGCTGCTAGTTTAGTTAAGATGTTTTTTGTTATAAAGGTTTTGGAAGTAGAAGTGGTAGTTGTTAGAGACATGGTTAGAGGAGGATGGGAAGAGTTAATAGTGCTAAAGGGTGGGGTAGGTATATTTGTAGGAAGAGGAGGCTAGGAGGTAAGTGTTATAGGATAGGTCTGGGTAGTAGAGGGAAGTGAGATATGTAGGGTGGGGAGGGATTAGGAAATAATTATGAAGGAAGAGTCACCACTGGGGAAGTAGTACCTGATAGGTGAGTTAAGAAGGGGGTGTGGACTGTGAGGTATAAGAGTAGGAGTGCGTGGGGTGGGTGGGATAAGGGGGTAGGGAGGGGAGCGAAGCGGGGCAGAAACAGACAGAGGAGAGGAAGGAGGCAATCAGTCCAGCTAAGGAGCTGAGACACCAGTTAGTTTGTAAGGAGAGAATATAGTGGAAATATAAGAGTAAGGAGTGAGACAGAAATGTAATGGGAAGTAACTTGTAAAGCAGGGGAAAGAGCAGAGAGAAACAGGCTTCACATTAGAGTTAAGGGGGTAGAGGTAAGACTAGAGATGAGATAGAGGCTGTCCTGAGGGGAACAGAGGAAGGTACAAGAACAGCGCTAGGAGCTGTAGACAAGCAACAACAAGCTGTAAGAAAGTAGTCACTGGGGAAATTAGGTATGCAGGAAGAAAGAAAGAAACCAGATAAAGTCACACAGGGTAATACAAAAAGTGAAAGGGAGAAATAGAAGAGCTAATCACAATGACCTGAGAGGAAGGAAAAGTAGCAGAGAGAGCTGGCAGATAGAAGGGTAGAGTTAGGCAGTGTAAGGAGGAGAGGGTCACTGAGCACTACAAAAATGAAAAGGAATAGGAGTGAGATAGTGAGAATAGGAAGAGTAAGGGAGGCAATATACCAGTACTGTAAGTTTAGTTGTGGTCAGTGGGATACCTAGAGGGGGGGGGGTGGCTGCTGCTGGCAGGCTTAGCTGGGAGCAAACGAAACTGCACCAGGTAAAAATAGGTCAAAACTACCAACAAAATTATGTAGACATACTCTTTTTGAATCTTGAGGAGGTGGGTTTGAAGAGGAGTGCAAGGGTCCAGAGACTTTTAAGGTAGTTGGTATTAGGTACCCTCGTAGAGTAGAGTAGGTTTCACAGTCGGGAAAATAGACACTGGGTGAAGCAGTAGAATTAGTCTTTTTGAATCTTGAGGAGGTGGGTTTGAAGAGGAGTGCAAGGGTCCAGAGACTTTTAAGGTAGTTGGTATTAGGTACCCTCGTAGAGTAGAGTAGGTTTCACAGTCGGGAAAATAGACACTGGGTGAAGCAGTAGAATTAGCTGGTAAAGGAGAAAATGAGGGAGAGAATACAAAAGTGTTAAAAATACACAAAAAAATGCAGTAACATCAAAATAAAGCTGTAGCCAGGTAAACAAATAATGCACTAACTATCAAAATAAAGCTGTAGCAAGATCACAGGAACAGTAATTCAAATCAACTGTACCAATATGTAGCACTATACAAACAGTATAAGCCAAGGCAGAAACACAATGCATAGATACCCAGTTAAGAATTACACCAGTTAAACATATGCATTTCAACAGTGGAAATATTGCAGCAGTTTGGTTCAAAAAGACACTGTTAAGTAAAGCATATATACTCCATCTAAAGGCATAGGGATAGCATGGGGCAAGCCCAAGGATCCAAATTGTAAGATAAGGAGTTGCGCTAAGTGTAGGGAGGCCCAGTAGCAGGTAAGACCCGAGCCCAGTTTGCACTTGAAAGGGCACTATTTAAACCTTCCCTCGGTACCCAGAGTGCAATTAAAAACACTACTAAAAAATTAACATTAAAAGGACTAGGCCTTAGGCAAGGTAGGTCCCCTGAAGCATCTGTATGGGGTCCTGGAGGCACTGAGTAGCCTCTAATTAAAACGCTGAACAAGGCGCTATTTGTTTCCGCTAATGTCACTGAAAAGAAGTAACCTTGGTAAAACCTACAACACTAGAAGCCCTAAAATTACAAGGTTGCTCTATGTGTAAGTAAGTACATACCAACCCTAGAAGTACAAGGTTGCTCTATGTGTAGGTAAGGAATGTACTCAGTCATGGGTATTTAAAAAATAACGCTACGAGTGCTGTTGGACATGAAAAAAGAAAAAAAGACAAATAAGGCTGACACGCTAACGCTGTATAGCCCTTCTATGTTTAAGTTACGACTAGCTAGGTCCGCTGTAGACAGGGGAGTGTATAAACCACAGCGATAGAACAAATTAAAGCTTCTTCCTCATATTCTCTCCACCATCTATAGAGGTGCAATAGTGAACATCCTCACCTGCAGCTGGTTTGGAAGCTGCGCAGTTACAGAAAGGAAGGCACTACAAAGAGTGCTGAGGGTTGCAGAGAAGGTAACAGGTTCCAGTCTTCCATCGATACAACATCTTTTTTCTGCAAAAAGCATCAAAAAGACCACCAAAATAATACAGGACAACACGCATCCTGCACATGGACTGTTTAAGCATCTGACATTGGACAGACAAAATCACAGTATTCACTGCAGGAGTATAAGATTCAGTAACAGTTTCTACCCTACAGTAATTAAACTTCTGAACTCAGGCACTAGTCCCAGGGGTTTGGACACATAATAAGTCAATTTTATTTATTTATTTATTTGTGCATTATATACTAACATATATTCCAAGTAAGTGCAATATTTATTTATTATAACCATAGTCAGTATTATTTAACTCACTCAAGTGCAATATTAGACAAATAACTTAGGCATTTCAATCTGTAGTGTGTTTTGTAATACTTTTGACAGGGTAGTTAATTTTACTCAGGGGAGGGTATTATTTTTGTATATGAGTGTTTTTAAATGTCTCTGCTCTTTCTGGCATGTATTGGGAGTAGTATTGTATTTGTTTCTTTTTGTTAGTTATGTTTATTCCTCTACTTGTATGTCTTGTTTCACTTTCCTTTGTAATCTCAAGAATTGAGCTGATGCACAAAATTTAATTTAGGCTACATCTGTGTAGTTCTAAGTGACAATAAAGTTTACTTTGACTTTGACTAACTATTTGTAAATGCCTGTAAATGTAAATGTAACACTGTAATATTTTACTTAAATTGTGTACTCTTGATTGCAAACCCCAGTCTGAGCCTAAAAATGGTCCTGTGAGATCAATGCTCTAGCCAGTTGAGCAAATACATACATAAATAAATAAAAAATAAATCCATTCATTCATCCATCCATTCATTCATTCATTCATTCATTCATTCATAGGTTTGTTCATAAGTTCAAAGTTATATAGTAGGCTGATGACCACCAAGGCCTTTATAACCATGCAATCTAACCCAATTGTGTTCCTATGTATCATGGGTGTTTATTAGGAGGAAGTAAGTTAGTTAGGAAGTGTCTAGAGGTTATGTGGGGGGGTGTGGATATTGTTAGTTTGGGCATTACTGTCTGCTTTTGTCTTATTAGAGACATGGGGTCAAGGGCACCCACAGGCAGGTGCAATGGGGTGCACTTGCACTCCCCCTGGATTTTCTTAATCTAGCTGTGTGACGATGTGTTGAAATAGAAAAATGTACTGGCAAAACCGTACATTTTTCCATTTCAACTTACTTTTTTCTTTTTTTCCATTAAACCTGCATTGTTCGGCTGAGCCTGAGATGCTATTGGAGGCTGCAGTCACATGCTGATGAGTGCATCAATTCCTCCTCAAACTGCATCTCCCTTTGCAACCATTGACATTTGGATAGAGTGAGAGAGTTACCCAGATTAAGACAGTGCAGCAGATCAGAGAGTCTAAGAACTCTTTACTTTAGCTCAGTGAAGTCAGATCATCGGATTCGACTGTGTGTCCTGTGCAGCACTTAAGGTATGTTGTTGATCAATTCACATCAAGAAAGAAGCTCCTGGTATTTTTTTTTTTTTTACACTGAATCAAAGCTTGGTGCCAAAACGTGAAAGTGGCGCGCGCACTTGAAACAACCCATCCTGATGAGAAAATACTATATTTATGCAGGCATTTGTATCTGGGTCAGGGTGATGTATTTGTATTTACTAGAAACTGTCATAATTGCAAAAGTTCAGTCTGAATTACAAAAAAATTAATGAAAAGAAAATTTTAGTTGTACTTCTTTGCTTCGTTTTTAGAACAGTGTAAGTCTTTAATTGCGAATTTGCGCTGCACTTCAGTGAAACTGTATTTTGACTGCGCACTCTTGCAATCCCTAGTAACTAAGTGTGTGTGACTGCGATATATCCATGATTAATTTTCTGTCTTGGGCTCCTCTAGTGTTATTATGTGCTCATTTTCCTCTGTTGTGAGCTGGAAAAAATAGGTAATCAGAAAATTAATGCCTGAAAATCTTAAACTTTACTCAAGGGCTAAATAGTCTCCTACTACTAGCGAGTCAGTACAAGAATTCAGGACAAGAACATTTCTCAGTGACAAGTTAAATCCTTAAAACAGGACGTAGCTACATCACACTCCAGTTATTTTTTGACTCAGTTAGGCTTCTGTTGCAGATGACTTCCCGCCTCCTGAAACAGGAGTGTCAGAGTAGACTGTAACAGCAGTACAGCTGGTTGTGTCTGTTGTTTGTCACTGTTTGGGAAGAAATAAATCAAACAATGCATAAGGTAACAGTGAGGAAGAGACCACAGACGCTGCTGGTAGAATAAGGAAACAGTATTATTTATTTATTTTACTTTACATTTGTTAACCGACTGAGCCGAAAAGGCCCCTTTTTAGCAGAGGCCCAGGGAGGAAAAGCTCCACAAAGAAAAATTACAGATACATTTAGTTATTTAGACATGATCAGTATACACACAAATTACAAAAGACATGTTTTTACAGTGGTATGTGGCACATCAAATCAAACAGTAAATTGTATCCCTGTTCCATCTGAAAGGGACATGGACCCAAAGGTTGGTAAACAAGACCTAGTTGTTGAAAGTTCAGGCCTGACTGCAGCTGTGCTGTGTGTTAAAGAGTATCTTTATACAAGTTTGGAGATCTCTTCTTCCTGAACTGATTGTTGTCATTGTTCTAAATGCAAACTACAACATCAGTCTTGTTAGAAGTCTATTTTGGCATGGCATGTGACATTGAGCAAGTGTTGTTTATAATGATTTTATCTAGTGATGGAGGGGAACACTGTGGGAAAAACCCGAGAGAGTGATAGCTTGTTGGCATATTATCATCTTCTGCTGTTTTACCCTTAGATGTAATTTTGTTTCCTCAGCTTTAGTTGTAACTTAAGTATATATGTTTTATTCAGTATGACATCATAGCAGTTTTTGATTATCTGTTTATGTAGCCTTCTCTGCACTTAGCATATTTCCTGATGCCTGCTAGAGTTTTCTCAGGAGTCTATGGTTTCTTGCAACATCACAAATAATTGGACATTTGAAATTACATTTTTAAAAGAAAACTCCATCCTAAAACTAAAAGTGTGTGTGTGTGTGTGTGTGTGTGTGTGTGTGTGTGTGTGTGTGTGTGTGTGTGTGTGTGTGTGTGTAGTTCTGTAATATATGTATATGTGTGGGGGTGTAGATACTCTCAACTGTCCCTAATTTTGTAAAGTGTCTAGGATTTATCCTGATATCTGGTCTGCTGCTGGTAACTTTTTTCTGGCAAGTGACTAAGGAGTTAAAGTTTTAGACTTTATAGCTTTCAGAAAAGGCATAATAATGCAAAACCTGTTATTCTATCAACATTCTAAATAAATAAAGGCACAATCAGTCCCTGATATTTGGCCATTTGTCCCCCATTATTTTTAGCTTTCTCCTGGCTGCTGGTAAATACAAATGACCTCAGGGGTTTCTAACAAAGAAGATCAAGGGCCTCTAGCATGTGTCTTACACAGACTGACTAAAATCCCTGTCACTATACTCTGTATAGTATAGACTTCTTACAGAGCAACCCAAGACCCAAACCTAATGAACTTACTGCATATCTGTAAATCAAATGGGTCTGTGGCTACTCATTCAGGGACTTAAATATGGCCTGTGACTTAAATAGGACATGCTGGAGGGACAGATTTATCTCCCAGTGACTGCCACGTCTTTGGAACAGGCTACCAATTCATGTGAAACAGAGCACCTCTATGACAGTGTTCAAGAGGAACCTGAATGAGTGGATGGGTGACAGTGAATTCTTACTGGGGATAACACCCACAACCTCCAGGACATGGGCAGTAATCATTAAATGCAGTCTTGCTTTATTCTCAGTTTGCAGAACTAGTGAGTGCATTTGTGTAAAGCTAGCTGGCATATTTTACTGTGTCTTTTGTAAAATAGAGATAAGAGGTGTGCACAATTAATAAAGAATAAAGCGGCTGCAATTGAGGTTTCTTGGAGTTGCCTTTGATGAAAAGGACTGTGTGGGGAAGGAATTGCAGTGTATCTAAAAGTAGCAAGTTAGCCATATTTTTTTCACTTTTCATCACAAACATCAGCAGTGTACACAATATCTGACTTATTGACTGAATGTGGTGGTCTGGACAGGATGCGTGTTACAGTAACTGGCCACTGGTACAAGGATGCAGTGAACAGCATTGCTGACTCACAGCGCTCGGGTCTCTGATTAAATTTTTAGTTGTGGACTCTGCATTAACTCCCAGGTTCTATGGGGTCTATATCAGATCATCGAAAAGGCTCATTATCGAATGCCGTAATGTCGAACTGCAAAACCTGAACCCTAACAATATCGAAACCTCAAAACAGCAAATTTTTTCCCAGGGAAAAAAAATCGCTGTTCCGAGAAACACACACTCACCACAAGCACACTAAAAAGCAGCAATCCACACACATACATTTAAAATATTTAAAAGTTACATCTAACCCTACACTACACTGCACATACACTACTATTTATCCACTTACCTTAACCCAGACCCTAACCCTAAGGTCCATCACCCTAACTCACTTAATCCGCCCCTAACCCTAAATTCTCACTATCGCACACTCACTTCACCTGCGCCCTAGCCCTAACTCACTTAACCCACCCCTAATCCCATATTCTCACTATCACACACTCACCTCACCCATGCCCTAACCCTAACACACTTAACTCGCCCCTAACCCCAAATTCTGTCACAATCGCACACTTACCTGACCCGCGCCCTAACCCTAACTCACCCAACCCATGCCCTAACCCGAACGTCCACACAATCACACACTTACCTTAACCCAACCTGTAACTTTCACATTTGTGATATTGGGTTCGATATTAGATCATTTGAAATTCTGCCATTTCGATGATCTAATATAGACCCGGTTCTATGTAGTTTTTATCCAAGTGTTCTCAGTTGTATAATGAATGCCTTTCCCTTTTTAGCAATTATGTCCAGTGAAAAAAACATGAAATGTGACATATATAGATGTTTTCCAAGTGAAGGAGTGCTTGTAAGGAATGGACTTTTTAGCTTAGGCTCTGAAAAGGAAATTGGTTATTTTCTAATTCATGTAGCTATAAAATTCAGTATAAAACTGTAAAAGTTTTTGAATGCAAACACACTTTTTATTAAAGCAACATCATGGCAGGGAATACTTCAGTACAGAGAGATTCAACTATATACATAGCCATGAGTTCCTTTATACCTTTCTGTGAAAAACAAGCACCAAGTTCACACAGAGCTTAAAGTTGTTGTAACTTTGACAAAATCTATTTATGTACATTGTCAAGGCTGGAATGAGTAAACATTGTAAAAATATGTGGAAAGGAGGACAGCTTGACAAAGTCTCTAAAGGAGGTAGCATACCCCTCAGCTGTCCAGGTTTTTCCAGAATGTCCAGATTTTTGCCCCATATTCCTCCTAAAAAGGATTGAAGTTGCTAAATAGTTTTAGACATCATATCCTTTAGAAAAATGCATACCAACACAAATCCTGTTATTCTAGCAATTTTATAAATTCATGAAAGCAATATTTATAATCTGTCCCTGTTTATTTTAGGCTTTGCCCAGATATCTTGCACTAAGACGTTGAGGTGTGTGTGTGTGTGTGTGTGTGTGTGTGTGTGTGTGTGTGTGTGTGTGTGTGTGTGTGTGTGTGTGTGTGTGTGTGTGTGTGCGTGTGTGTTAGAGAGAGAGAGAAAGACAGACAGAGTCAGAGAGGGAGAGGGAGAGAGAGAGAAATGCCCTAGTTAGATCTAGCAGTTGGAATTTATTTTCAAGTGAATTTGCAAGGAATTGTGAGCTTCAAGGGAAGAGAAGTTTACTGCTGCTCATGCTAAGTCTGCTTAAAATGTGCAACTGTTTTGTTTAGCAAATGGTATCATTATTGAGGTATATAATTTTAAAGCAGTGTTAGCACAGCAGGTAGCATACTTGCACCTTGATGCAAAGGGCTGTAAGTTCTATTCCTACAGCATGTACATTTGTATTTTAAGGGAGTATGGCACTGCGGTCCTTAGTATGTCATCCTTTGGATGAGACACCTAATAACTATGAACCTGTTTTTCAGCTTGCCACCCATTCCCTTTTGCAATATTTACCATTTATTTTAATGTAATATAGGCAATTTATTTGTCAAGAGTAACAGGCACTGAATTTGTAAATGAAACAATTAAATATAAAGTTGTTTTCTCGCAACAACCTCTTCATTGGTTTCAGATCTCTTTAATGTGGAATTATTCAGATGACTTTTACTTCTGCAGAGTTTCTGCATATTGATTGATATTGGTGGATTGTATGACAGAAGTTTGAGTGGCCTTTTATGGTTGAAATGTTCTGAGTTGGGCAGGTTGTCATTATTGATTCATATGATTTGTTTCATTGCTTAAAGGAAAAATGTTCAGAACTATAAATTTAAAACACACTCTAGCAAGTGGTGCTGTATTATACAAGGGATATAATTCAATTATTATATAGTATAATTAATACAGTCAGAAAGGTGAATCAAAGAACTTTTGCATGGTTCTAAAAATGTGTGCAAGGAGCCTATGATTTGAAAACAGCCCAAAGGTAAACTTACCCTGTCACTGGCCAGATGCATTTTCTTTGAATGTGGGTTTCAGTGCTGTTTCAATGAATGTGGATTTCAAAGGTAGAGAAGTTTTAATGCTAAGTCTGTTTTCATTGTAAGACTATTGCTTTGTTTAGGTTTAGTAAATGTCTATCAGTCTGTGCTATAAAATTTGAAATAAAAGTTGTGAATGAAATCCAAATATCTGTAATCACTGTACAAGTAAAGCATAAAACAATATGCACACTGAGAGATTTGAACAGTGTCTATGACAAATGGGGAGAAATAGCCAAGTAATAGGACACTGGAATGGCTGTGTGGGCGGGGGGGGGGGGGTGAAGGGGGTGGGGCTGCATGGGTGGAGCTCTGGGTTTGCACCCCCCTGCAAAAAATCCTGTGGGCTCCCTTGCATGGGGTCTAGACTCAGGGTGAATTTCTGATTTGATCAAGGTTATGCTTAAATAGGGTTAAGGATCAACTCTGTTTCACATGGATGGGAAGCCTGTTCCATAGGTTCTTAGGTAAATAAGTTGGTACTAGGCTATCGGCTCTAGGGCCTATACAAGCCTAGCCATAAAGAATTACCTGGCTATTTCTTCCCACACTATTTACTTCCCTGGACTCCTGTCTAGCAGGGTGACTGACATGATCCCCGGGTTGAATTTTCTATCTCCCATCCAATCATCAAGGTTCCTTTTGAAGAGGGCCAAAGAGGTTCTCTGCTTGACATGTATGGACAGTCTGTTCCATAGTCTGGGGAGTCTCTGGGTCAGGAACCTATCCCTCCAGCATGTTTTGTTCATTGTGATGACAAGGTTTAGATCCCTGGAGAGTGTGGCTCTGAGGGATTGGGATTTCTTTAAGTGTAGCATGTCCAACAGCTCTGGATTTGACATGGCCTTGTATGTTAAGCAGAGATCGCCTCTGAGTAGACGATATGTGACAGATTATAGCTGGGGTTTTTTTAGATGGTCAGCATAGGGCATCTGCTTTAGGCCTGTGATTCTTTTAGTGAGGTATTTCTGCAGCCTTTCCAGTTGTTGCAGATGTCTTGAGAGGTACATACCAAACATGGAGATCCTCTGAGACACATATCTGTCTCATCAACATGTCTTATTTATGTCACAAGCAAAATTTAAATCCTTGGTCTTTTAGTTCTAATGCTTTTCATTTTGATGATGTGCAGAAGGTTTATCAGAGCTGGATCTGAAGATGCCTTGTATGCCAAGCATATATGGGCTTTAAGGTGACCTGCATAGGACAATGTGTTTATACACCAGATTCTCCTGGTAAGGACCTTTTGTGGGCATTCCAACTGTTGCATAAGTTTGGTCAGGTACACACAGAAGGGGGCATTATACTCAATGATGACTCTGATAACGGCCATATAAAGTGGCACTATGAGTTCCTTGGACCTGGATACCATGCCCTTACTTGTACGTTGGGCAGTCTAGAATGATTTTCTTACTAACATGGCCACATGTTGGTCAAAGGCCAGATTACTGTCTACATATGTTCCCAGATCCCTGACTACTCAGTGAACTCTTAGGGATGTCTTAGCAACAGAGTAATTAACCTGGGTGGCAGTTTTCCCAAAAGGCACTGTAATGCATTTCTTGGCATTGAGTTTTAGTCCATGATTTTGGCACCAATTATTTGCCTGTGTTAGACCTCTTGTAAGATGTTTGTATCATGGGGGAGATTATCTATGACACCTCCAAATTTGCAGTCATCTGCAAACTTGGTCAACCAAAGGCCCTTGATATTAGCCTTTACTTCTGGGAAGTAGATGCCAAGTAGGAGTGATCCCAGCACAGAACCCTAAGGTCTAAATGTGTGGAAGGCACTGAAGCCTTGCACTGCTGGAGTACTTTCTACAGATTTAAACCATATCTTGGTAATGGCACTGATGTTTATGTTCTCCAGAGTGAGGAGAGCTTGTAGGGCATGGAGTTTCATGTTTAGGCTCCTAGCATTGAGCAGTAACACCTTTAGGTTTCTTTGAGTTTTATTTTCTATGTCAGGAGGTTTGCAATTTGGAATTGCCCACCAAAAAGCTCTATGGGGGTGGATAACGTTTTAGACATTAGTTGGAAACCTTGGGGAGACAGGTGAAGACCACCCTTTGCAAAATAACATGGTCTGTTAACCATGTCCTCCCTTGCTGAAAAAATAGTGAATTCGCTTGAAAAGACACCAGAAACTAAGCCAATTATTGAAATCAGTTGTGTTTTGTTTATACTGCGGCATCATCCTTGGTGAAGTTAAATGCTGCTCAATGCAAGACACATACCTACATGAGAGACACATTCAGAGAGATAAACAATGTCTCTTTTCATATAGTCCAGAAAAGTAAGTCTCAGGTTGTTAACACCCACATGGACCATGATAGAATCATACTGGTACCTGTGGTGTAGTAACTTGAGTGTGTATGTAACTTGGCAGAATCTAGCTCCAGATAAGCAACTAACACTTGTCTTCTTGTTCACTCTGGTGAGTGGGGCATCTGTGTGTAGTAAAATAGAGTCCCTTGTGACAAGAGTCCCGGGTAATGTGTTGGCTTGCCTTATGGGCTTTGCTGTTGGGACTTCACTGGGTGTAGGCATATGTGTTGTATTGCTTTTGGTGAGTGCCTTAGAGATTGTTGAGGATATGCGTTACTGTTTATAGGTTTAGGATGTCTTTGAGATTTGGGAAGATTGCTTTTTAGTGCCTCAGTAAAAGTTGGTGTGTGTGTGTGTGTGTGTGTGTGTGTGTGTGTGTGTGTGTGTGTGTGTGTGTGTGTGTGTGTGTGTGTGGTGGACACTATGTGTGGCAGATGTAGAGTGTGTGGGTGGATTCCTGACAACCTTGTTTTGTATGTGAGAGTTTTGCTTCCAGTGAAATTGTGTATGTGCATCTCCCGCATACTGTTTTTTTGTTTGTTTGTTTTTAAGGATTAAATGGTTGTCTGTGCACATGAGACAATTGCTATATTGTCTCTGGTTGCCCATATCTACAAAGCTGACCTTTAGAGACAATTAGAAATTACATATCCATGTTGTCCAGGCCTGTATTTTGGTGGGTTACTGTAGAATGTGAACTGGGTTATACAGAGGTCTCCTTTGTTAGTCTTTGAGGTTTGGCATTAAACTAAGATTGCTAAAGTACAAACTGGCTGCTGTAAGCTTGTCTCCACACAATGGCTTTATTTTAGCCTCACTAAATTAGAGGTTTTAGTTCTAAGGGAAGTTTTATGGGTAAAAATTCCACTGCCTGAGCTGCCATCAACCAAAGTAGATGGAGCCTTGGTTTAATATCTCATCCAAAGGATGACACAGTCAAGAGTACAGTACCCCCCCTAATACTGTACTGTTAGCAATTGATCCATCTGGTGTGAGAATAGAACCCACACCCTTCTGCACCAATAGCAAGTGTGCTACCTGTTGCACTACTGACAATGAAGGAAAGTCTTCTGTCTAACCAGATTGTTTACAAGAGATATATCTTCCAGGTTAAGAGAAGTTATTACTTCTCTGCTCCTCTCTTACCAGACCTATAATAGAATATAATGCCCCTTTAGGTGTATTATTGTCTGTACTGTTGTCTGCATGCATGATTTGGCAAAATTTTACGCCGGATGCCCTTCCTGATGCAACCCTCCCCATTTATCCAGGCTTGGGACCGGCACAAAGAAATGCAGTGGAGCTGGAGGTGGGAGGTGAGGATTAGTGATCAGCAGTATGGTTTCATGCCAGGAAAGAGCACTACAGATGCAATGTTTGCTCTAAGAATGTTAATGGAAAAGTACAGAGACAGTCAGAAGGAGTTGCATTGTGTCTTTGTGAACTTAGAGAAAGCATATGACAGGGTGCCTAGAGAGGAGTTGTGGTATTGTATGAGGAAGTCGGGAGTGTCAGAGAAGTATGTAAGAGTGTTACAGGATGTGTATGATGGCAGTGTGACAGCGGTGAGGTTTGCGGTGGGAGTGATGGATGCATTTAAGGTGGAGGTGGGATTACATCAAGGATCAGCTCTGAGCCCTTTCTTATTTGCAATGATGATGGACAGGTTGACAGACGAGATCAGACAGGAGTCCCCGTGGACTATGATGTTTGCAGATGACATTGTGATCTGTAGTGAGTGTAGGGAACAGGTGGAGGAGACTCTGGAGAGGTGGGGATATGCTCTAGAGAAAAGAAGAATGAAGGTCAGCAGGACTAAGACAGAATATATGTGTGTGAATGAGAGGGAGGATAGAGGAATGGTGAGGATGCAGGGAGTAGAGGTGGCGAAGGTGGATGAGTTTAAATACTTGGGATCAACAGTTCAGAGTAATGGTGAGTGTGGAAGAGAGGTGAAGAAGAGAGTACAGGCAAGATGGAGTGGGTGGAGAAGAGTGTCAGGAGTGATTTGCGACAGATAAGAGTGAAAGGGAAGGTCTACAAGAGGGTAGTGAGACCAGCTATGTTATATGGGTTGGAGACAGTGGCATTGACAAAAAGGCAGGAGCCAGAGCTTGACGTGGCAGAGTTGAAGATGTTAAGATTTGCACTGGGTGTGATGAGGATGGTTAGGATTAGGAATAAGTACATTAGAGGGTCAGCCCAGGTTGGAAGGTTTGGAGACAAAGCCAGAGAGGCAAGATTACGTTGGTTTGGACATGTGCTGAGGAGGGATGCAGAGTATATCAGGAAAAAGATGCTAAGGATGAAGCTGCCAGGTAACAGGAAAAGAGGAAGGCCTAAGATAAGGTTTATGGATGTGGTGAGAGAGTACATGCAGGTGGTTGGTGTGACAGAGCAAGATACAGAGGACAGGAAGAAATGGAAGCAGTTGATCAGCTGTGGTGACCCCTAATGGGAGCAGTCGAAAGAAGAAGAAGAAGAAGAGGTGTATTTTTGTCTAAACATATAACTCAACTCACAGCATATCCTAAAAAAAAAAAAAAAAAAAAAAAAAAATTAAAACTATACTAAGATCCCTTCTCCTTAATATTTTTTTTTTTAGAAACAAGCTTCACATTGCCATAGACTAAGCAAATATAGTACAATATGCAGATGATTCAACTTTAATATGTACAGCCCCCATAATATCCAGACTAAAAGAAATCCCTCAGACTTGTTTCTCTTCAATCGAAAACTGTCTGAAAACTTCAAAAATACTTCTTAATCCCAGTAAAACAAAGCTGATGTCCTTCACCCCAATCTCCATCAAAAACAATCTTTCTTGGTTACAACTGCAAATAATTCTAAAATTGAGGTAAATTAGTGGGCATTGAAATATATGACAATCTTAAATTTGATCAATATATTCTTCAAACAATTACTAAGACCCACCAGAAACGTGATGCCCTTTACGTGGCAAAACGGTATCTTACAGACCCAGCAAGAAAAACCCAAGCCTCATCCTATTTGCTTCCAACCCTCTTATATGCCTCCCCTAGCCTTACAAAAACTTAAGCTCTACACTAAAATCTAAACTAGCCTCCTGTTACAACTAAGTAGCTAAATTTACTACCACTGCCCAGCCTTTAAACAGCTAAACTGGTTAGAGTTAACAACTTCATAAAATACTCTCGGCTAGTTATGGCATACAAACTGACATGTTATCCTGAACAATGTCCTTCATTAAAAAAACATACTATTGCCCCCCACCCACCCCCGCCCCCCATCAGAGACCTTTATTCTGGTGCTACATTTCTACTAAGCACTACTAAAGTTAATAATTCATTAGGGTTAGGGGACTCACTATACACCTGTTACATCTCAAAACTGTGGAACAGCATCCCTACAAAAGTAAAAATGACTAACAAACTCCTAGGCTACAAAATCCAGCTCAAACAATACCTTACCAAGACCTGGTCATGCTGATGTTCATCACCAGGTTAAGACCTGTAGTGAAAGCACAGACTTATTGCTTATCACTGACTTTTTGCCCTCCTCCCTGAATCATTACACCCCTAACAACTTCACCTACTGCACTTACACAATACATCCCTTTTCACATACTCCCTCTTAACCAACGTTTCTCATCTTGCTCTTTTTCTAACTGCTCCCATTTATCACTCTTATCCCTGTCATGCATCTCCTGTATACCTGTCATAAACCTTCTAGATACACTAGTTTGGAACAGGCGGCCTAAGTAGAACCAATCCTATACTATGCTCTGTGTCATATGCTATTACTGCTGTCCTCCTGTACACTACCAATATCTCCCCTACCCTCTTATATAGTTTTATAACTTACCGTCTCTTGGACTCTTTACAAACTTATGTAATACTAAACTCTCCCTTCCTACATAATTCTATAACTTACTTCATTACATATCTTGAACCCCTTGCAAACCTTCCTTTACTGAAATGTAAGAACGTTGAACGTCTTTAAAGCAATGTTTTCCCTCCTGTAATATCAATCCCTTTATTTGGCAGCCATGGTGGTGCAGTGGTTAGCATTGTTGCCTCACAGCAAGAGGTTCTCTGGTTTGATCCTTGGCTGGGGTGCCTTCTGTGCAGTGTCTGCATGTCCTCCCTGTGGTTGCATGGGTTTCCTCCAGGTGGTCTGGTTTCATCCCAAAGACATGCAGTAGGTGGATTGGACAGTCTAAATTGGCCCTAGTTGTGAGTGTGTGTGTGTGTGTGTGCCTTCTGTGGAAGGCTGGGTGCCAGGCTGGCAACTCGACACTGTAAAACTCCACTGCCAATCATGAGTGGACAGGTAATCTGCTGTGGCGACCCCTAACTGGGAAAAGCCGAAAGAAGAAGTATTAATCCCTTTATTTCCTGTGATATTAATCCCTTTATTTCCTGTAGTATTAATCACTTTATTTACTGCAAGATTTTAGAGCTACGATGTTGATGTAAATCTTTACTCTATGTACCTGACTTGTTATTATGTTTGTTTTTTTCCATGAGAAATATAACCTTTATTTTTCTGAGAACTGTCAGAAATTCACTTGTTAATATAAATGTATTGTGATGCAACTTTTCTGCCTGTGTCTCAGCTGAAAATGGGCTTTGCCCAGTCAGAACTTCCCAGTCATCAAAGACAAGTTAAATAGATAAATAAATAAAATTAAGAGCATGTTTTTCATGTGCTACATAGACCATCTCAAAGCACTTTTTCTTGCAGAATTTTAAGTGTGTTTGGGGGGGGGGGTGCCTTGCCTACATAGTCAAAGGACCCAATCCTAATCAACCTCCTATGCATTTGCAAAGTAAGTAACACATTAAATAACCATTTGAAGGAAACAAACTTCTACCTTAGAATAAATAGGACCTGCTGGTGAGATAAATATAGATCTCAAAGATTCCTTCCTCTGTGGAAGAGACGTCTCTCAAATATAAAGCAAAGTAGCTGCCTATTCCTCCTCATATGCAGCCTGGTCTAATGGATGGGAAACTGTAAACTGAGCCCTGGTTTGGTCTCTCAAACCCTCACTGAAAGGGGAAGAAACTATGGAGTAGTTATGTAGTGTTACAGGATAATGACAAAATGACATCCTGATGCTTGGCAAAATATCATCTAACCAATCAACAGAACAGTACGAATCTTTGAACCTATAAAGAATCTGCTTTATTGGGGGGTTGTAACCTGCTGTGCACCACCCCCTCACCCATACTTAGATATAACATCCAGATTTACACCACCATGCAGGAAAAGAAAAAGCCTAATAGCTTTGAATCACTGCCAGGGTACAAAAAGAAATCTCAGTGATAGTGATTCTTTATGAGGAACAGAGGTCAGAGTTAAATATTGGGTGAACTTAAATAAATGAGTTTCAATATATCCACTTTTATACTCATAAAAATGTAGAAGATCCTTCACGGGGCATTAAATCTTAAAACATAAGGCATTCTAGTTGGTATCTTTAAATATCATTGAACAAATCAGACTTGGACTGGGTGCAAATGCTGTAGTGCAGGTTAAACTCGATAATAGGACACAGAGCCTTACAGTAAACTGAATTCAAGCAGATGAAAAGATAATATCTAGTCGGGAAACAGAAGTGAAACAGGAGCTATTCCTTGTCATTGTCTTAATAAGTAAATCTTGGTAGAAGGCATGGAAGGAAAAGTACACCTTTTTGTTGATGTATATTTATGTAGTTTGTTCTCGTTCATTTATATACTACTATGTTTTTGCTGTTGACATTTGAGCTGGGTTGAGACTAAATGGTCCATTGTTTAGACCAGTTAATTTACCTGGTTAACAAAGGAAATAAATAGAAAAAAAAGTTATGAAGGAAGTATAACAGGAGGAAGAAAATGATGACAGAAATTAGGAGGTGCAGCACCCAGCAGGATTAACGCACTCTCATCAAACTGAACAAACAACTCAGAGGACAAATAAAGTGCACCAAAGCCACATTTGAGGTAAGTTTGGCTGCCCAGGCCAAGGACAACCACAAAGCGTTCTTTAGCTATGTCCACAACCTCAAAGGCAATACACAATTGTGTGCAGAGCTCATTGTAAATGAAAACACCTATACTGAGCCAGAAGATATAGCAAACCTCCTGGCTGATAAATTCAGCTCCAACATTTCTCCTCTCTCTCAGTCAACCTTCCCACAGGAACAGGTCATTAATCCTCACTCTAAGACCAAGAACACTGCATCAATGGGCTCAGACTATATCCCAGGATGCCTTCTAAATAGCATGAAACATGACCTATCAGTGCCTCTGGAATTATTATTTAGCTGTACCTCCAAATAGTCTTCATGCCTCATGAATGAAGAAAGGCAACAGTCATCCCTCTGCACAAAGGTGGGCCATCTACAGACCCTGGAACTACAGGCTCATAAGTTTCACTAGTCTTATATGTAAAGCCATGGAAAGAATTATCATGGAGATGATCAACAGAGATACAGCAAACCTCCAGACACTGTACCCAGCGAAAGCTCATGTCAGCGATTTTTGTTTCCCAGGGAGAAAAAACACTTGCCCTGGGCTATGTCATTGCCCTTTACCCCACTGTAGTGCGATCTTAGAGTTGGTATATTCAGTTAGGGTGTGTGTGTTATGCAATGATTTAAGTGGTGTATTTTATTTTGTTGATCTACAGTGACCTAGGGTTTCACTGTTTTGGGATTTCAGTTTATGTGTCGGCGAAACAGCATTTGCTGTAATGCCGTTTCACTGATCTAATATAGACCCAAACTGATTATAGCTTAGGTTAAACCTATGAAATGTTGACTGTAAGCAATTTTACATGCCAGTGTAAGTAGTCTGAGCTGTTCTGTTATTGCTAACATTTCTGTAATTTTTGTGAAATTTTTGTATTTCACCTGGCTGACCTGAAATTAGTCAACATGATTAGTGCCCTACCCTGGTAAACAAATATAAATAAATCTATAAATACATAAATAAATAAATGTAGTTTTTTATTATTTTTCTTGTTCTAGCTGTTTGGGCTTACATTGTCGTTAAAAATGGTCCTCAGATCATCCCACCTATTTGTTAAAGAGTAACTATTTACAGAGTACAGGAGAAATTTAAGAGCATTCTCACTACTTTTGTTTCATTCTCTTGTGTTTGGCAACTTTCTCTATTCTATTGTAGAGAGGATTTTCATTTTTAGTTGATAAGCTTCATGTAGATTTACAACCTGTGTTACCTCTTTTCCAAACTTTTCCTATTTGTTAATTTATTCTCACATTATTCAGTTTTATTTACTTGGTTCTTTGCTGCTGTGTTTCCCCTCATTTTTCTTTCTGTTTCCTATGTCCCCTTCTCCCAAACCTCATACTCCTTTCTCCTCTGCCCCATACCTCCCCCCTTTATCACTTCTATATTCCTTTCTTTCCAAAGATTTCCTGTCCCATTTAAGTCCTTTGCTTGCCTTACCTCATCGCATTTCCTGTCTCTATTTTTACAGATTTGTTTGGATTATTATTTTTACTCATTATTTGTACAAACTTGCATTTTTTAACTTACTGTTTCTAATTGTTTTATACAACCTTATCTCTCTCTCTGCATCACTTTATATCTACCCGCTCCATAAACTTGCTGTACTGCATGGAGTGCAGTAATTATGCTCCAAAAACAGACAAAAGGCAAGCTCGTTAAGCTCCTTTCGGATATCTCAACACCGATGTCAAGATTCACCTCTCAAACTTTGGGCTTGAGATGAATTTCTTAGCATCCATGTCTTGAACATGTAATACATTGGTTATGATTAGGGACCCAGTTATAATCCTCTGTATTATTTATAATCTTCTCTGGCTTGCTTTATTTTGTATTCTGTAGTAAGTATTCTTTCCTATTCACTCTAATGTTGTGTCATTATTTGTATTTGTTTTAGATTCTACCATGGCACTTATATGCTTCACTGAATACTAGTGAATATACTATTTATGTTTTCTGTAGTTAGGCTTATGTTACCTCATTTTGCTACATTTTCTCATCATCATCATCAATTCAGTTTTTCCCATTTTCTACACAGAGTCATGGTGGCATGTCAACTGTCACCATTTTTCTCAACTCAATGCCACTCTTCTACCGTCCTCAACAGTCATTTCTGACTGTCATAGGTCTTCTCTCACACAATCCATCCATCTCTTTGCAGGACACCTTGATTTCCTCTTGCCTTTGTCCTATTTGTGCCAAATCTTCTTCATCAGATTGTCTTATGCTTTTTTGCACATTTACCTGAACCACCATAGTCTGTTCTCTTTGACCTTTTCTCCAATTGGAGCTACTTGGCTTCTGCTCTTATGTCCTCATTTCTTCATCTCTCCCACAGTGTGCATCCTAGCACCCATCTCAGCAACTTCATCTTTATCACCTCTAGCTTCCACAGCTTCTCTGCCTTTTCTGTCCAGGTCTCTGCACCATACAGTAGTACTGGTTGCACCACTGTTTTATACACCTTACTTTTCAGCGTCTTTGGCATTCTTCTGTCGTACACTACCCCTGGTACTCTGTGCCGGTTAGCAGCAACCCCTCTGATTCTGGCTTTGACCTCCACATTCAGAATTCTCTTCTACTCAACCACCACTCCCAGATACTTGAAGTGGTTAGTCTGTTCTACTATATTCCCTTCTATCTCAATTCTCAGTTTCTTCTGATTTCCCCGTTTGCTGACATAACAACTGTCGTATCTATACTCAGTTTCATCCCATGTGCCTTCAGTTTTGCATTGTATTCCCCAATCCTTTTCTGAAGGTCTACCTGTAATGCCACATCATCTGCACAGAGCAGCTTTGTTGATATGTCCCTTTCTACCTGTTTGCTAATGTAGTCCATCACCAGTATGAACAGCAGTGGGCTTAGAGACGAATCTTGATACATACGCACTCCCACTGGGACCCCCTCTGTGAGACTGAGCCCTGTTCATATGTGTGTTGCTTAATAGTTAAGGTCTTCACGTCCTATGGACAAAGCACAAGGTTCGATCCTGACCTCAGGCTAGTGCTGGTGTGAAGTTTGCATGTTTTTTCTGTGTCTCCATGGAGTTCCTCCCACCTCATAAAAAGACATGTCGAGTGTTTCCACCTCAAACACACTGAAGAATAGAGTTCTGAGTAGCAGCAAACACTCTTGATGGTACATCTACTGGAAGAGTTGTATAGACCAACTTCTTTTGGCATCAACTGTCGTATGCAGTATCCTCTTGACAGGAGAACACAGATCACAGACTATGCTCCCTGGGCTAGCCACTCAATGGTGTAAAAACTGGATCTAGGTGATTTGGTCAGATTTTCTCATATGTTTTGTGTATTTTTCTGTAATTCACTTAATGCATACTGTATCTGTTTTTACCTGCATTTCTGCAGGGCCAGTATTAGCATTTTGGGGCCACAACTTAGTGTCAAGTTGGGGGCCCCAGACATCCACCCCTGCTAAGCAACCTTTTAGCTCATGCTGCAGAGTTTTAAAAGTAGTATACACAGACTAAACTGTAGCTGCAATGCTCTTACATTATGTCAGGCCTATGTAATGTACTACATCTCACAGAGAGACATTCACAGTGACTGGCACTTAGTTGCAATGATGATACATTACAACAACCCTATGTACATGGCTGTCTTTAGGTGAAATGGGGCCCTAGACAAAGGGTTCCTTGGCGCATCCCACTGCCTACTGTTTCACCACACACACACACACACACACACACACACACACACACACACACACACACACACACACACACACACACACACACACACACACATCCTGAGCAAGGCAGGGCTGGTTTAAGAATGGGTGTGGTTGAGGGCAGAGGGCACCACTAAGCTCATGTCACAATCTATTTAAACAGTGTGGGGACACCAGACCTCTAGAAGTTCTAAAGATCTGAATGTTCTGTGATGTTTTTTATGCCTTATTTTTGAAATAGAATTACTTGCTAACTGCATTTTTTTACTCTGCCAAGAATAGTTTTGTATATGGTCAGCATTATTCTGTGTGTGCAAAGAAAAAAAAAATCACTGATAATTTTTACACACACACACTTTGCATGGTCAACTTCAGGGAAGCTAAAGGAATGCCACCTCAACTACTGCATGTCTTTGAGGTGCTGCTAGAGAAAACATGTGCATACACATACATATACAGCGCAGTGCTGTAGGGCTTAATATTGCTGCCTCATAGCAAGAGGTTCTCTGGTTCAGTTCTCAGCTGGGGTGCCTTCTGGGTGAAGTCTGCATGTCCTCCCTGCATTCAAGTGGGTTTCCTCCAGGTACTCCAGTTTCCTCCCACATTCCAAAGACATGCATCTGGAGCATTTCTTCCTAGGTTTCTGAAGAAAATAAGCTCTGTCCTAGTCGGACTATCCCGGTCAACAAATATTAAATAAATATAAAGAAAATATAAACAGGGAAGACATTCAGACTTCACACAGAGAAAGCTACAATCAGTATAACTCAACTAGTGCAAAGTGCTGTGAAATGGTAGTGCTGACTATGTTATGCTGGGGCAATGAGCAGATGCTTACATACACACTCTTTCTGCCAGGCAACTAAAAATAGCCACCCATCATGTGTAAGGTCGATGTTTGTGATGTTAAATAAAATAAATTATAGCTAATTTGTTTCTCTTAAATACACTGCAACCATGCCCCCCCTCACAAAAGCATAATGGCAGTGCTAGTGATGTTGGTGATACAAAGTGAAAGAAATTATAACCAGCTTATTACTCTTACAGTGCAACACTCCCCACACACATACACAAACATAAGGAATAACAATAGCAAATAACAATGCATTGTGTGATGCTAGCTCAGACACATAAGCTCAGTTGTTTAGCAGTCATCGGGAGTAATGCATACCTGTAGCTGTCTGATTTCAGAGAATGTCTCTGATTTTGCCTCATATATTTCTCTCTCCCTTGTAAAAATTTGATTTTCTAGTAAATCATTCTGGACTGCAATCAACAATGATGCACATTACTACTTACTTTCCAAAGAAAGTGCATGTCAGTGCAAAATATGTTATTCTGTTATATTTTTAAATGAATTCTGTTATATTTTTAAATGAATTACAGTAATATATAGGTTCATAGGTAGGTACTAGGCTATCGACCCTGGGGCTTATATAAGCCTAGCCAAAAAGGTTCCCTGCTTTCACCACCCAAGAAAATTATTTTCCTGTGCCCCTGTCAAGCAGTGCTGCAGAAGTGATCCCCAGGGTGAATTTTATATTTCCCCTCTAGTCGTCAAGGTTTTTCTTAAAGAGGGCCAATAAGGAGCTTTCCTTGACATTAATAGGTTGTTTGCTCCAGAGCATGGGAAGTCTCTGGGACAAGAATCTATCCCTCCAGCATGTTCTGTTTATTGTGGTAACAAGGTTTAGGTCCCTGGAGTGTGTGGTTCGGAGAGATTGGGATTTCTTTAAGTGTGGCATGTCCAACAGCTCTGGGTTTGACATAGCTTTGTATGTTAGGCAGAGATTGCCTCTGAGTGGGCGATATGCAATGGAGTAAAGCTGGAGTTTTTTAGACGGTCTGCGTACGGCATCTGTCTGAGGTCGGTAATCCTCTTAGTGAGGTATTTCTGTGGCCTTTCCAATTGTTGTAGGTGTCTTGTGGGACACATACCAAACGGAGCATTGAACTCTATAATGGGTCTGATGAGGGATGAGTAGAGAAGAACAATGACCACCTTTTTTCTAGAGGAGAACCCTTTTGTGATGAGGTGTGCCACGTAGAAGGATTTCCTGACTACTTTGGTGATGTGGTTATCAAAGGAGAGACTATTGTCCACCTGTGTCCCAAGGTCTCTTGTCACACTTTCAGTGTTTAGTGAGCTACCACTTATGTGGTAATTCATGGGTACTGAGTTTTTCCCAAAGGGGATGACAGTCCACTTCTTGGCATTGAGCTTGAGGCCATGACTTTGACACCAAGCATCTGTCTCTATGAGGCCCTTTTGTAGAATGTCTACATCATTAGGTGATTCTATTATGGCTCCCAGTTTTCATTCATCTTCGAACTTTGTTAGCCAAAGACCTTCTGTGTTGGCCTGCACTTCAGAGAAGTAGATGCCTAACAGGAGAGGACCTAGGACCGAACCCTGTAGTACTCCACTCACCACTGGTCTGACGTCGGTCTTGGAGTCGGCTACTTTTACTGTGTGGGTTCTGTCAGTGAGCCAGTTGGCCACCCATCTTGTGACATAGGGATTTATGCCTAGTTTAGTGAGTTTATCTATAATTCCAGAGTGGGGGATGGTATCAAAAGCCTTGGCAAGGTCAAGATAGGCTGTGTGCACTACCTTGCCCTCGTCTACGTCTCTAGTGTCTGCTTCAAAGAAGTCAATTAGGTTTAGTAGACATGATCTACCTTTTGCAAACCCAAAATGAGTGGGCTCCAGGGTTTGGAGGTTACCTATGTCTTTGTTTATAAGCTCCAAGATGATATGTTCCATGGCCTTGCAGACCAGGCTCGTCAGGCTAATGGGGGTGGTAGTTTCCATGGTCCGTAGTGGCACCCGCTTTGTGGAGTGGGATAACCATTGCTGTGTGCCATTCAGTAGGCACATAGCCTGAGATGAGGCTATGATTGAACATGGTACTTAGGTGGGGTCCCAGTTCATTCTGTAGTCTGTGCAGTACGCAGCCTGGGATGTTGTCTGGTCCCATGGATGCTGTGTTCTCAGCTTTGGAGAGTATGGTCTTTACCTGTTCATCCGTGATTACAGGGGCTTTGCATTCTTCTGGTATTAAGATAGGCCCTTTGGAGAGTGAGAGAGGGGTAAAGTTAACACTGAACCTATCTGCCAGGATGTTGGCAATATTGGTTGGTTCTGTATATTTAGTGCCATTGTGCTGTAGCACAGAGCAGATCTGAGTGTTGCTATTGAGATTCTTGACATAGCTGTAGAATGCTTTGTGGTTGTCTTTGGAATCAGTGGTGATTTTATTTTTCATAACTGGCTTTGGAGGATTTTATGAGGGATCTCCGCTTCTTGCTGAGGCTGACCAGGGAGTTCCTCCAATCTTGGGATTTTACTCTTTTTTGCAACAGCTTCTTCCTTCTATTGTAGCATTTGTTTATGGCAGGGGACCACCAGATTGGCTTCCTTTTTTTGGAGGATTGTGTCTTGGTTCTGTTGGAGATGGCACGATCCATGCACTCATGTATGTGCTTATACAGTGCATTAGTGTAAAATTCAGCAGTCGTACCTCTATTTTCCATCTGCATAGGTGTCGTGAAGTTTTCCACTTCTGTATTAAGAAGCATGAAGTTTTCTTTGGAGTAGTTTTTAATGGTGGTTTCCTTAATGGGGGGTGGGATATGGATGTCTAGGGTGATTAGCTTGTGGTCGGATCTGACCAGCGAGGAGTTGACCTCTGGCTTGGAACATCGGTTACCCATATTGGTAATGACCAGGTCCAGGATATTGCTGCCCCTGGTGGGGGTGTGGACAAGTTGATCCATGTCATTGGAATTTATGAATTTCAGAAAACATTGAGCAAATGAGTTGGTACATGAGTAGTTTTCCCAGTTGATGGTGGGGTAGTTGAAATTGCCAGTAATTAAGGTATTGGGTTGTACCTTAATATTTTCCAGTATCTTAAGATATGAAGAGTGGGAATCCCGGGACATGGTTGGGAATCTGTAACAGGCTACAGCCTGGATTGTAATCTTGCTCAGTGTTAGTTGCACATGGATAATTTTGGATGCATTATGTTGAGCAACTAGCCTGGAGGTGTGGATATCCTTAATGAATATGGACACGCCTCTGCCTTTAGTGTTTCGGTCCAGGTTAGGTGGCCGAAAGGTATGGTATGAATTATAGCCTGGTAATGCAGGGGTGCTCTCTGGAGCCTTGAACCAAGTCTCTGTCTCTGCACAGATGTCGATGTTCTCCATTTTAAGGAGTGCCTCGAGTGAGTGCATGTTGAGGTTTAGACTTCTAGCATTGAGTAGTATTACCCTCAGAGTTTGCTTGCTTGTATAAAAAGTGTTTTTCATTTTGAGCTTTTATTCTGCCATTACTTTTGGGTTTGCCAGAATACTTGACCAAAGAAGTTGAGAGTTATAGTATCTGGCATCCTGCCAGTACCTATAAAATTCCCTGAAGGAGAAAACAATCCTTAAAGCATACAGACCAAACAAAAAAGTTGGACAGTGTTTATATTCCTACACTGTCGCTAAACTCTGGAATACCTTACCCATAAATATCAAAGCCATATCTAACCTCAAGAGATTCAAACACACATTAAAGAACTTCCTTCTTGAGACATATATCTGCCCCTGCTCTAGAACTAGCCAGTTCTCCTATTCCTTCTCTTTCTCCATGTAACCTATCCCTACTCTTCACTAAGCACCCCCTTTATCCCCCACCTCTTTGCTATCATCTTCAGTCAATCCCCCCCATTAGTTTCTCCTTTCACCTCTTCATTCTTAACCTGTGTGTCTCTATCCCCTCTAGAATGATTTTTCTACTCTCTTTATCCTGGTGAACAGTCTCCATATAAGAATATTTTATAAATGCTTCCTTCCTGTTATGGTTTCTCTACATTCCCGCCTTTTTCATAATTTTACCTATATACTCCCTTACTTCTCATTATTTCTTTTTTAACTCAATAGGAAACTGTTACAGTAATAAGCAACTGAAGTTCTTCATGTATATACATACATACAAAAGCTTATTACTCCACATTTCTCTGCCTTCCCTGTATATCAGCAATTTGTCCTGACCTTGTTTTTGTAAATTTCTTATGCAAAATGTAAATATATATTACCTTTTTGCCTTGCTCATGTTTTGTTATGTTATACTGCATGTAAATCCTATGCTTTAGTATATCCTATTATATACTCTGTTGTGGAGCTTTTCTCCCCGGGCCTCTGCTGAAAATAGGTTTTTGACCCATTCAGACTTCCCCAGTAACCAAATATTAAATAAAATGAATAAATAAAGACTGGGAGCATCAGCTCCTCTTAATTTCTCAGGTAAGCACTGAGATTAGCTGTTCTGAGCTGCCAATCTCTAGTGCTTACGTCACTCATATTAAATCACAGATTATTGGCTTTATCATATCACATCCCTGTTTAGGATAAAGTGCATAACTGGAGAATGATCAATATTTTTTCCTTCATTTTCTCCCTAACCAGAAGCAGCTTTTGTGGGACCCCCACAGGGTAAAAGATGATTGGGGTCCCTCCTGCAACCATCAGTATTCTAGGTGCCTAAAGCCAGCTATGAAGTTAGTTTTAGCAAACAGAATGACCACCAGCAGGACTTAACTAAGACAAAGTACTACGTCAGTAGTAAAACATTTCATGAAACTATGAAGTCTCCTACATGACAAAATGTTGTCACTGCAACCAGACAACACTTTGAATTTTACAGCAGAAGAAGTGGTGTTGATCCTTATTCATCCTATGAGTTATTATTACCTACCTGTTTTATTAAGTAAAGAATCATTTTCAAGCACAAGGTTATAGCAAACATTTACTGAAAAGGGAAATGGACAACAGCAGTCTCTATAGAAAACAAAGTGCAAAACCATGGTTACACAGAGATAAAAAAATGGCCTAATAAGGTTGATCCACAGGTTCAAAAAGCTAATGAAGGTTTGAAAATAAGTTTAACATACAGTAATGATATATGTAGTATTTGTAATATAATTAGAGATAACTGGAGAATTCTTCTAACAGATGAGAATATAACTAGAGTTGTAGGGACACAACCTAGATTTATTTTTAAAAGAAATAAAAATTTGAAAGATATTATATGTCAAGAACCTATGCATTTTAAAAATTCAGGCATTAAGAAGAAGGGAACTTATCCATGCCTACACTGTAAAGCCTGTAAGCACATTTTACAAGGAAACTGTTTTATACACCTCAGGACCAACAAGAAGTACTTTTTGAATATGTATGCTGACTGTAATACACAAAATGTTGTCTATATTGTAAACTGTCAACAGTGTACTGCATATTATGTAGGAAAAACAAATTGCAGATTTAAAGATAGAATTTTTAAGCATCTATCAGATATAAGCCGAAAGATACAAACAAATCAGATATAAGGTTAAGAAAAGAACACAATGCACTATACAAGCATATACAATTGCATAGTGATGATGTATTTGCCTTTATGGTTATTTGTTTGTGTCTTTCGGCTTTTCCCAGTTAGGGGTCGCCACAGCGGAACTCTGGTCCGCTAATGACTGGTAGTTGATTTTTATGTGCCGAGTTACCAGCCCTGATGCACAACCTTCAACGAAGTTACGCCCATTCACGCATGTCTCCACGCAGAAGACGCTCTAGCTGAGAATCGAACCGGATTTGCCTTTATGGTTATATGTGTTGTAAATAGGTGACTTGTATAATGAAACTGAATACAGAGATGCAATGGATTCTTAGACTGGGAGCTGACAAAGCCCCAGGATTAAAAGATGTTGTCCCTTTAAAACCAGCTCTAGCAAAAAGGAGGGTAAACTATTGATTTTTATTGGTTGTGTTGTACTATATTAGATATTATTGTACTAGTGTTTTATCATCTGATGAAGGGATTTAACCAAAAACGCTTATGATACTGCTTTTATTGTTTTAATAAAGTGAAGTTGCTTCATACACAGCATGGTAGTACTTGCCTTACTTTTGGATTTATTATTTATTATTGGTTTATTAAGTACACAAGTTTACTGTACTAGTCTTTGTTGGTTTGCCAAGCATAGAACAAAATAAAATAAACTGCTGTGATCCAGGGGGCCCCCAGCAACCACAGGGTTCACTGGTGTCTAAAACCAGCTATGTATTTCTGTTATTCCAATCCTTATCCATTTTAGGTATGTATCTGTCATAATTGCTTTCTACTGTTGTAATTACATCACTCCAATTCTTGGAGTTTTTTCCCAGGACCTCCAAAAAACAGCCTCTGCCCATTTGGACTTCCATGGCTTTAAAAATACAGTAAACCAATCACCCCATAAAATAATATTGTTTGGGTTCTGATTTTTGCTCTCTGTTGTTTAGTACCATAACATACAACTTTTATTTCCACAAGATCTTAAAACAGGATAACACTGGCAAAAATGTCCCACTCAGCCTAGTAAAATATTCAGACCAAGTTACATTTTGTTATTTAAGCATAACATATAATTTCTTCCACCTGGGGCATACATGTTTTAACATGATGTACACCTTTCCTATAGTAGTTAAATGTGAAATCATTCTGAAGAGTTGGAAATGAGTTTTTCTCAAGACTTTTTTTTTTTGGGACATACTAAAGCCCTGATCTATTTAAAGCCTTAATCACTTTAGTATGGAAGTGGCATTTGCATGTAATTATAAAGAGTTAAAGTGGCATTCTTTGTTCATGGGTTAGTGCTCTACTCTCACACCATCTGATCAGCTGGCTAACTAATGAACTGCATGACAATGAACATTACTCCTCAGACTTTCGGCACCATCTAGTTCTGCCTCTGACATCTTCTGCAGCCATTTGCTCTTCATTTACAAGCCTATCCTTATGCTAATTTAACCTGAAAAGGTTTCTAGCATTTCTCAAGCAGACTACTACTAACTCCTTTGTTATGAAAAGCCTGTCCATTAACACCTGAATAACTGTTTCACTAATATTAAAACCCCTCTAATGTAACAATGGCTACTGTAGTTCTGATCCTAATTTGCATTATGTCACGTTCAACCTAACTTGCAAGCTGCTACAGAGCAGACAAACTTGAAAAGCTAATTTCACTTCCTTCATTACATTCTTATTCTCCTATTCCTATATATTTAAATTACTTTAAAAAAGGTGTAAGAGAGGTGGTCCAATGAAGTCATTGTACTACTATACTCGGCCCTCACCCATCACTGAGTATAATGCCCCCTTCGGTGTGTACCTGACCAGACATATGCAGCAACTGGAATGCCCACAAAGGTTCCTTACAAGAAAAAATACAGGGCATAAACACAATGTCCTATGCGGATCATCCCAAAGCCCTGTCTCTACAGGTTACTGACAGGCAATCTATGTCTGGCATGCAAGTCATCTCTGGACCCCCCCCCCCCCCCGATGAACTTTTTGCACATCTGACTGCAAAAGAAACAGCATACTACTAGATCTAAAGATCTAGATTTTGCTTGCAACATAAATAGGACATGTTGCAGAGACAGATATGTTATCTCAGAGCATTCCCATACTCTGGAATGGGCTCCCTATCCATGTGAAACAAAGTCTTTCTGCAATTCTATTTAAGTGTAACTTGGACCATTGGATGGGAAATCAAACATTCACCCCAATCTGGCACTCATGTCTCTGGTGGACAGAGACATTCAGTAAATTATGTCTTAACCAGCAATCATCCCTATGTAAATGTCTGAAATATATAACTTGTGAGATCAATTGGGTTGCACAGCTTGATTTATAAAGGCCCCAGTGGTTGCTAGCCTAGTATACACCTATGAACCTGTACTAGTAGGATCATTGTTAAAGCCTCCATAACCACTGCTTCATTGTCTGTCATTGTGAAAAATAGGTTTATGTTCTATCATCACAAAATATAGTCTTCCATATTATTAACAAACAAAATGTATGTATTAACTGTTACAAGTGACAACCAAGAAAACAGCTCATATTCTCCACCAGGCTAATTTAACCCCTTACTGTCTAACGTCCTTCTCTCCACCACCCATTGTCAATATTTCTTGGCAATTGGGCCTTCTTAGCATCAGTTTGTCATATTTTTATTCTGAAAGTAAATATATATATTTTTTTTGTTTTGTCTGTATGAATAGTATAAGCTTATTGTGCTACCATTGTTATATGCTTTTAGATACAATGTCAAGGAACTTGCATTTTAACTCCTATTGTAATTGTCATATGTACAAATGTATGATCTTTCTTGGAGTTTTTCTCCACGGGTCTCCACTGAAAACAGGTTTCTGGCCCAGTCAGACACTACCCGGTTATCAAATGTAAATAAATAAATAAATGTTAGCATTAACAAGTAAAATAAGATGTGATAGCTGAATTATTGCTTCCCTAGAAATCCTATAATTCAGCTATAAAAAAGAAGCCTGAAAAAATCAGTACTGTTATTTGTTAATTTATAGCCTAGATTATTTTTTGCAGCCTCCAGTTTTCCTTAAAAAAAAAATGCGCACACATAGATAGCCAGACTGACAGACAGACACACAGACACTCAAGTATATGTAGCTATCTATGTGTATACCTAGATAGATAGATCAATATATATATATATATATATATATATATATATATATATATATATATATATATATATATATATATATTTACAGATATACATACATATAATATAGATAGATGTGTGTGTGTGTGTGTGTGTGTGTGTGTGTGTGTGTGTGTGTGTGTGTGTGTGTGTGAGCACCAGTATGTTATGATAATGATTACTTTACACTACCCTGATGTTCCCATAAGGCAATATAATCACATGCATCAAAAGTTGCAAGCCCATGGATCCTTTGGAAATGACATAATTGCTTTGTCTTACAGGTTCATTTGAGGGCATACATGGAACAGCAGCCAGCAGTTCTTGGAAAATAGCTGTAAGAGATAGATTTTAGACAACCCTGCTAAGAGCACAAGTAAGTACACAAAAGAAAAATGCACACACAAGGGGGAAACTGCACATAAACTTATATAAAACTGTATTATTGAATAACACTGCTTATGATATCTATTAGGACAACGAAGAAAACAATCGAAAAGGTCAATACCAGCTTTTCTTTCTAGGTTTGGTATGCATTCGTTTGAATCCTTTCCTACAGAAACACAAACACACTAACTTATACAGACATATATACAGACGTATACACACACACGCACACACACGCGCACACACACACACACACACACACACACACACACACACACACACACACACACACACACACACTTTGCTGCAGTATCCTGGTGATGTTGATTCTTTGGTTCCTAACACCTTTCTTCCACATACCTTCCATTTCTAGATCCTGTTGAAGCAATCAACATTGTTTTGTTGCTCTGCCTTACCTCTGAGTTTGGCCTTTGGCTAAAACATGTGATAGCTTAAGAAAGGCACACAGTATTTCACAACAGATAATATTGCATTACTTAACTTGCACTATCTGTTTTCAGTTAGGTTTCACTGGTTATCTCCACTGATTCCTCTTAATGTGAACTCAGTTACTTTCCACAATTATTAAATTATAGTTATGTCATGCATCTGAATAATATTGACTTCACTCTCCATTCTCTATAAGACTAGAACTCACAACTTTCCTATAAACACTTTTTGACTTTACAGATCTGTACTATTTTCATTTGTTCTTAAGTATGATTTCTTTATGAAGAAGATACATACAATATTTTTTTCTCTTAGTTATTTATCACCTTAGTCAAACCTTTCCTCTCTCCCACTCTTCCTGGCTGCATATAATAACACAAGAAGCATTTATCAGTCTTGACTGAAATGATGAGATATACTAATTCACCTGGACATTTAGATTCAACAAGTAAGCATACATGTTCCATCACTTTTGAATAACCAAGTGCCAATTATTTGAAATATGTGACCAACAGTAAATCATACTTGCTTCAAAATGCCACTGTGGCAAATTCCCTTTGCAGATTCTTTGACTTTCACAGGCCATTTATGTGATATAGTGAAGGCCTAATTGCCACCTTAGCCACCTAGGTTCAGCTAACAGCCTGGGTGCAGGAACAGGCATCCAAGCTGAATGGGAGTGAGCAGTGTTGGCTTGAAGGTGGCTAAGCTCACAACATGCACATTTCTTAAGACAACTGTGTGGTGCTACAGTATGAACTGTTTCAATTCAAGCTTTTTTATTTCTGCCAAACAGTTCAAGGTTTACAACTGGGATTTGATGTGTGTACATGTGCAACAGGAATCCAGCACTTAAAGCTATGAATTAGTGGGAAGCTTGAGGAGCAGGGTTAGGGCTTTATAATATCTCAACCAGCTGTAGATGAAGTACTAGCAACGCTTGAAGTATGTAATAGCAATATTTAAAATCTGTCTCTAATTCTGGGCCTTTGGTCCTCATTATTATTTTTTTTTTGGCTGTTGAGTGGTGTTAATTTTTTTAACCATAATCAAGATGAGATGTGCATGGCAAAGATACTATAACTTCTGGGTTGATGTGGGGATTGATGTGTCCCCAACTCTCTAATACAATGTTTCAGTAGGCAAGATTTGGGAAACAGAAATTTTCCTTGGAGAGCAAGTAGTAATGAGAAAAGACAAGTCAAAACTAAACATAAACTTTTCTCAAATTACAAAACACTACAGTTGTAATAAAGGCAACAGACTGTTAACTACTAACAGTGGTGGATTAAGTTACCTTTGGCCCTGGGGGGTTCTTGCCATGGGCCTTGCACCCCCATGCTTCTTTTTTGGAGGACTATGAATGAATGTACATGTTATTTTGGATTAATCTTCCTGATTTATAGCCATTCAAACTGCCATCACTATCACAGTCACTTAACATCCAACTCAAATTGTCAGACTGCAATAAAAAATAGTGTCAATAAAGTATTCCAACCTGCTTTACACAAATGCATACTAGTCATGCAAAGCCAAAATGCACACTAGTCCTGCAATACCAGACTATTGACATTTAATTTGACAATGACAGCGGGGTAAGTCATTCTTATCTAGAGACAGCCCCTGTACTCAGCAATCACAACCCTTTTTTTAACTGTGCAAACCTCAGATGTCTAATTGTGTTAAAAATAATAATCTAGCAAGACTGTATAGTTCAGTCAAATGATACGCAGGTAAGTTACTTATCTACAATCATCCCCACATCAACCCAGAAGTTATAGTATCTTTGCCATGCACATCACATCTTGATTATGGTTAAAAAAATTAACACCACTCAACAGCCCAAAAAAATAATAATGAGGACCAAAGGCCCAGAATTAGAGGCAGATTTTAAATATTGCTATTACATACTTCGAATGTTGCTAGAATAAACATTTTTGCATCAACATGCATTTTCTGAAGAGCATTAGGTCTGAAACTTAAACATTTGTCATTCAGTGACTGTAGTTCTTACAATTTGACAGAAAAGCACACATTTTAAGGAGAAAACTAAAACCCTTAGTCAAAATCAGGGGTATTGAGTGAAGTCAGGGAAAGCTGAAAGCTATGTAATTTTAATTTCGTTTCATATAGGAGGGAGCTCTGCCTAATGTAGATTGGAATCTTGCTCCCATGCTTTGGAACAAGATTCCAATCTACATTAGGCAGAGCTCCTTGCTAACACTCTTCAAGAGAAACCTTGACGAGTGGATGGGAAACATAAAGTTTACCCCGAAGATCACTTCAGTGGCTCTGCTGGACAAAGGCACAGGGAACTAATCTAAGGGGGCGGCAAAAACCAACACATTCTGGCTAGGCTTATAAATGCCTTCAGGCAGATAGCTTAGTACCTACCTATGAACCTATGAACCTATATAAACAGTACTCAGCCCACAAGCATGCCAACTAAGGCATCTCAGTCATTATGGCTACATCTTATCCAGAAAGCTTGTCTAAACATAATTTTATTTTTTCCATCCATGTTTTGATATTCTAAACTGTTTCTTGAACTAATGCTGTAGAGTATCTTTGTATCTGTAAATATGATTTGCTCATTTCTTATTTGATCCTTTTCACTCAGGCTGTACCTGCAAGTAGTCCATTGAGATCAGTGGACTATCCCTGGAAACAAATATAAATAAATAAAAAATAAAATAAATTTATTTCTCACAAATGCACATTAGTCCTGTGAAACAAGATCATTATCGGAGTAAACAACAAGATAAGTTAATTTCATTCACAAAGACTCCCCACTCCCACCGAGAGTTCTGGTCACTTTGTTGTATACCCCTCGTCTGATTGTCTCTAAAAATAATACAGAGCAAGAATCAAGGACAAAGCCTAAAACAATAAGGGACAAGGACCCCAAAATCAAGGACAGCTTTTAAATATTGTTCTTATATACTTATAAAGTTTCTACAATAGCAATGCTTATGTTGGCATGCACTTTCTGAAGTATATGAAGTCTGCAACTGAAATGGGTGTTACTATTTAGTGACTCAATCCTCAGTAATTTACCAGAAAAATCACAGATTTTAAGTAAAACAGATCAACCTGAGGAAAATTTAGGGATATTCTGCAAAATCAGGGACAGTTTCATTTCATTTCACACAAATGGTACACAAGCTTATTTCATACAAACACACAATAGTCCTCTAAAACCATGCAGTAAGCTAGGCAAATGTCAAGAGGTAAGTTACTTTATTCCATAGCCATCTCTCCTCATCCCCATTTAGTGACTGCAGTCCTGAATGATTTACCAGAACACCAAAAATGTTATGAGACCCAGACCAATGTATGAGGAAATTTCAGGGATGTTCTGCATAATCAGGAGCACATTTAATTTGGTTTCATACAAAATAAATCACCCAGGAAGTAAATATTCCAGTTTATATCATACAAATGCACAATAGTCCTCTAAGCCAGACTGTAGGCTGGGCAAACAACAAGAAGGTAAGTTGCAAACCAAAAATATTATTCAAAGACAAGGACATTTTCTGAAATCATGAACAGTTTCTAATTTGTTTAACACAAATAGTGCCAAAGAGTTTATTTCACCAGTATTGTCAGTTTATTTCACATATATTCACACTACCTCTAATGATAGACTTTAAACTCTGCAAATGAAGAAGGCAGATTGCTTTTATTCACAACACATTTAGCCCCCCTTCCATCTGGTCGCCTGCCAGTATATTAAAAAGTGTAAATACTCCTCTTTATTTCACACAAATACATACTAGCCCTTAACGCCAGACTTTAAATTCTGCAAATGAATTGGACAGGGTTCTTTCATCCACAACAGTGCTACCCCTCCCCCACACATGTATGGTTGCTACCATTTTAAAATAGTGTAAATATTCCAGTTTATATCTCACAAAAATATGATTAGCTCTTAATGCCATACTTTAAAGCGAGCATATGAAGAGGATGAGTTGTTTTCATCCATGGTAGCATTATCTTACCCCCCCCCCCCACACACACACACACAAACACACACATTCTGGTTACTTATACATCAGCCCTTAATGCAAGACTTTAGTCTCTGCAAATGAAGAGGACGGATTGTTTTCATCCACAGTACAGCTAGCCCTTCCCCCAATCTAATTGCCAGCCATCATATTAAAAAAGAGTAAATATTCCAGTTTATTTCACACAACTCCACTCCTTAATGCTAGACTTTAAGCTGAGCAAATGAAGCGATCAATTTGCATTCAGCCACAGCATAGCTAGTCTCATCTCATCTGGTTGACTGCCAGTGTACTAAAAAAATATAAAAAGGAGTAAATGTTACAGTTTATTTGACACAAATCCATATCATCCCTCAATGCAAGAATTTAAAGAGGTCAATTGCAGAAAGCAACTTGATTTCATCCACAGCACAGCTAGCTTCTTCTTATCTAGTTGACTGCTAGTGTAATAAAAAAATACCTAGCTTTTATTACTGTGATGGCATGACCTGCTCAACAATCCACTACCACAGCTATCAACTGTTTAATATTTGCAGCTTTCTATTTATTGCCATCCCAATGAATCATGGGAAGATAATGAAGGGAAAGCTCTGCCTAAGCTCAATATTTTCACTGTCTCTTCTGTGGATATAACTCCTGCACACAGTATTTCCAGATGCAGCTCTCTGCAGCAAGCACAATTTACCTTAAGAGCACACAGGGGGCACACTCCAAACCTGGGATTTGGTTTCCTCTCCTGGCCGCAAATAACTTTCCACCATTCTCTCTGTGGAAACCAGTGCTCTGTGTCCCTGTCTCAAGTAGCTGACACATACTCTTTAAGATTTGATTTTTACAAACACACACACGTGCACACACGCACACACACACACATTGGAAAGAATGGCACAGATCTACCAGCTATGCCCCCTCTGCTCAGACTATAATGTAGATTAACTGCCACCAGCCAGCTACTTTAAGGCTCTTACAAGGGTACTCAATTACACTGAGTGAAATTAATACTAATAACAATTGTAATGTTGACCAAACAGCAAGGCTCTCAAGAGCGGCCACAGTGTCACCAAATATGTATAAGTATTCTCAAAAGTTAAAATATTCTCTAAAAGACCAGCCACAATGAAAAGTTTAAATATATTTAATAATAAATAATAAAAGAACATGAATATGCTAAATATTTATTTACAATAAACACCAGAGTTTCAATCACAGGAGATATTAAAAATAACACAGATGGATAGATTCACACAGATACAGGAAAACAATACTTAACTAATCTCAATATATTTTCCTGACTGACTTAAAGGAATATTATTCCCTGGTTACTTACTAAAGCAAGGCAAGATGAAGTGGGTGAGTGATCCTTCTTCATCAGGTTTCAAAAACAGACTGCCCTAAGACTTCTGTCTCATCTAGTATTAAAACATCATTTCAGTGCTGGATTGCAGAATTACATCACATGCATCTTGTCAGCTGACTTCTGGTTCCCACAATGCCCCCTTTACTAGAAACTGAACCAGATTCTAGCAAATATGTGTTACAATACACAAAAATAGAAATTTGCTTAGATCTGTTATAGCATCTGGAAGCTATAAAACAATTTCAAAAACTTCCACCCATCCAGCATAGCAATTAGTTCACCCCTAAGGACAATACAGTAGGATTCCTAGTTCTGGTTTTCACAGACATTTTGTCTCTAGCTACAGTCAGAACTGTAAGATACAATCTTTATGGCCTAAACCAGGTAATTTAATTTCAGATATTCATTAAAGTTAGCTGGACTGAGATTACTCTCTTCTTTTCCAGTAGCCTCTGTTACAATGTATTAATTTCAATAGTTACAATACAATCTGACATACAGGTGTATGCCAGACTTTATGTCAGACATACAGGTTATTTCTTTTCTATCCAGCAGGACTCACTGTTGGTACATTTTTAACACAGGCAACTTTACAAATATATTTTTCAACTCAAGCAGCTTTACAAATCAGCTTGATATACAAATGACATATAATTCTTTACAAAACTCCAGCTAGCTATGCTGGCATATGTTATACATCCACTGCCCTACTCCTTCTGGCATAGCTGGCACTACCTCACATCATGAGATCTCTCCCCATTTGAAGAATCAAGCTAGTTTTTCAAGTGACCCTTGAGAAACATGGCTTGAAGGACATGATCTGGTCTGAGAACATATTAACCCATACCCTGTCTTGAGATCCCATCTGTACTGGCATTGCTTACCCCATTATGGTGCTGCACTGTCATATCATATGCCTGCAACCTTAGACTCCACCTTAATAACTTGACATTATGCTGGCTGGTTCAATATAGCCATATTAAGAAGTTGTGGTCTGTAACTACAGTGAATTTCCTTCCATATTGATAGGGTTGAAGTTTCTGCAGTGCCCATAACTATGGCTGGACATTCTTTTTGTACTACTGCATAACATTCCTCCCTAGGCTGGAGTCTACAGCTGAGATATATAACTGGGTGCTCCTTTCCCTCAGAGGAAACCTGGCTGAGTACAACCCCCATCCCATGGTTCAAAGTATCCACCTGCTCACCAAATTCTTTGCTATAATCTGGACTGGCTAACAGAGGAGGTCCTCCCAAAGCCCCTTTAAGCTTTTGGAATGCTGCTTGCATGCAGGGGTCCACACTACCTTATCTGACCTGTTTTTCCTCATCAGGTCTGTGAGGGGAGCAGCTATTGTACTATAATTGGGAACAAACTTTCTATAATACCCCGCTGTCCCCAAGAATGCCCTCACCTGATTTTGGTAACAGGGACAGGCTATGCCTGAATAGCTGCCACTTTGGCAGATTCTGGCCTGATCTTACCATTCCCCACTCTATGTCCCAGGTAGGAGACCTCTGCCATACCCACCTGACACTTACTGGGCTTAATGGTCAACCTTGACCTTTGCAGTTTGCTCAGGTTCTCCATGACATGCTGAAGGTGCTCATGCCAGCAATGGCTGTAGATGGCAATATCATCCAGGTAAGCAAGGGCATAATCTCCTGCATCTGCTAGGATATGATCTACCAGCGTCTTGAAGGTTGATGGGGTATTTTTCATCCCAAAGAGTATTTTCGTGAACTTGTATAATCCAAAAGGAGTCACAAAGACTGACCTCTCTCTAGTGGTGGGAGTAAAGGGCACCTGCCAGTAGCCCTTGGTCAGATCAATAGTAGTCAGATACTTAGCCCCACCCAGCTGCTCTAAGGCTTCATCTGTCCTAGGATTGGAGTAACCATCTGACTCTGTGTAATTATTTAGTTTTCTGTAGTCTACACAGAACCTGGTGCTGTCAGCTTTCTTTGGTACCAGCACCACTGGGGAGGCCCAGTGACTACTGGAGTCTTGGATTACTTCCAGGTCAACATTTCCCATATCTCCTCCCTCTCAGTCTGTCTGACTCACTCAGGAACCCTATAAGGGGGCTGCTTGATAGGCCTTTCGGGTCCTGTTTTCAGATGGTGATACACCAGTTGGGTGTACCCAGGTTTCCCACTGAATATGCCCCCAGATTCCTGTAACACGACTTAGATTTCTCAAACCTGGGTAGAGCTTAGCTGCTGGGACATTGCTACCCCTTCCACTGAAGTGGTAGTCCAAGCCTTACTGAGGAGATCATTCACCAGATCCCCTCAGACTCCTCCTGCCATCCACTGCAAATACTCAGCACTAGGGCCTCCTTATCATGGTAAGGTTTCATCATGTTAACACGGTACAATTTCTGCCCTGCTCTTCTCTTACAGTTCTACCATATAGTAAACATCCCTGACCTTCCCTACCACTCTGAAGCCTGCAGCTTATTGAGTCTGACAGAAAAGAGCACCATAATCTGCTGTCCCACAGCATACTCTCTGGCTCAATCATTCCTGTCATACCACACCTTTTTCTGCTGTTGGGCTCCTGACATGTTCTCCTGGGGGAAAGCCCATGAGCTGCCTAAGCCTTGTTCTGAGGTTTAGGACATATGCCACAGCAGACTCCTTGTGGGATTCACCCTCCCACTCATCACAAATCAGATCTAAAGACCCGCTCATCCTATGCCCATCAACAACTCAAACGGTGAAAAACCTGTGGATTCCTGGAGTACCCCTCTGTATGCAAACAGCAGATGGGGCAAATATTTGTCCCACTTTCTCTTAAACTGGTCTGCAAATGCCCCTAACATGGACTTGATTGTAGAGTTTAACCTCTCAACAAGACCATTAGTCTGGGGATGGTAGGGGTGGTCTTCATATGCTTCACCCCACAGGACTTCCACAGACAAGCCAGCAGGTCTGACATGAAATTGGCACCTATGTCAGTCAGTATTTCTTTTGGGAAACCTACCCTGCTGGAAATCTCTAACAAAGCATTTGCTACCTTCTCTGCCTCGATGGAGGACAGAGCCACCACCTCATGTTATCTAGCAGTATAATCTACTACCACCAGGATACACTTTTTCCCTGTGGAACTTGGGGTACTCAGAGGGCCCACAATATTGACAGCTACTCTCAGAAACACCCTTCAATCACAGGAAAAGGCATCAAAGGAGCTTTGACCTTGTCTCCTGCCTTGTCTACTTTTTGGCACTGCTCACAGGTCCTGCAGTACCCTGTTACATCCCTTGCAATCCCAGGCCAATAAAAGTTCTGCATAATACATCTCTTGGTATGCTTTATGCCCATATGACCTGTAAAAGGAAGAGTTATGGCTAGAAGTGCCAGATGGTACACTCTAGGCACTACCAGCTGCTGTATTACCTCATCCTCTAGCCTTCCCTCAGGGGTCGACTCTTTATACAGTAACTGTTTGTCCAAGTATACAGACTCTCCTTTCCTTGAGAATCAAGTGTTTCCCTAGCTACCTCTCTCAAGCCTCATAATGTAGGGTCCGAGATCTTAGCCTGTCTCAACTCAGTCTTTGTGACCCTTCCCAGTTCCCCTTCCACAGGAAGTCTGGTATCTTCTGACAGCGGTGCTTCACTGTCAGCCTACCACTCACCTCTGCCCTTGCAGTCACTCTGTCCAAGGGAACATCAGTATATACCAGAAGCAGTGGCTCACCTTAAGAGTTACTACTACAAGGTAGCTTCCTCCCTGAAATAGCCACCTCACCAGCCCTGGCTTCAAGTGTGGGGTCAGTCTGGGTCTCCTGCAGGCTACCAGCCCAACATGATTGCCTCCAAGCCTGACTGTGTGTAACTGCATGCACACAAGGTACTGCATTATAAAAATCATTCCCTATCAAGACATCTTCAAGGATATCCTCAAAAACACCTACTTGCTTGCTTCCTTTTCCACCCTCCCAGTCAAGGAGAACCCTGGCCAAAGGCATTTGGAATGGGGTCCTTCCTAAAGCTCTGACTACAGTGGACTGCCCAAAGCAAGTATTGTACCTCTTTAACCACTGCAGGCTTCACAATGGTTATGTCAGAGGCTGTGTCTCTCTTAGCAGTGGCCTGTTTTCTATCCACTAAGATAGGATATAAACTCCAGTAATAGTCTGGCACCCCTGTTGACTCCAGACAGCTTACCACTGACATACTGTTATTACCACTTGCTGGCTCCCCCACTTTTGTTCCCCACCTTGTTTCCATGGACATCTGTATGCTACATGGCCCCACTAATTGCATTTAAAACATCTAACCCTTGATCCTGGACATGTACCTGAACTAGTGGCTTCCCCTGTTACTAGTGGACTCTGTTGGGTGGTTTAGGCTGCCCACCATGGGTTCCCTTATATCCATGAGCAGCACTGGATATCTCTTCGTGTGCATGATGCCCTGCTTGCTAAGTAGAGATCCCCTTTTCCCCAGCTCATCTGCACAGTTACACTACCAGTCTACCAACCAGATTCTCATGTCCTTAAGCAAAGTGCTAAGGGCTTGTTCCCTCACCAAAAGGTCCACCAGCCTTTCAAAAGTGGTGACCTGACACCCGCTCACCCACCTATGAAAATAAGTGCTTAACTCAGCAATATAATCACATACACTTTCATTTGCCTTGCATTTATGTTCACAAAACTTTTTTTCTGTAAGCTTCAGGAGTTAACTTAAAACTTAACTTTATCATAGTTTAAACAATCAATATCAGACAATTTAAAAACAGCAAAACAGCAGTTACAGCTTTAACATGGAGTAAGGGTGTCAGGAGTTGTACCCAGAGCCCACAGTCGGCATTATACTGTTTTACATACTCTTTCAAATATATGAATAAAACTATCAAAATTATCCTCTGTAAACTATGGAAGAAATTTACTGACCATTATTGCTTCTGGGGTTTGGTTATTCCCTTCCCCATTACTTCCATGACCCTGACAGAGTCAGCATCTCACTCTCATGTTTACACTGCTTCCCGTATTCTTCAGCCTCCAAATGCCACAGTCTCTTATTTTTTTCGACCTCCAATCACCACAGTCTCTCCACTGATTCTAATTCCATCTGTTTTTCCTGTTGCAGTCTCTCCTTTGATTCTAATTCCAAATGGTTGGCCTCCAGTTCAAGTATCTTTAACTCCAGACAGGTTTTTATGTCCTGTAAGGAGGTGAACTGTCCTGTTTCTGATGGCTGCAAATCCCCATCACCAACCTGGTTATCCTCCTGGGTGCTGGTCTGTGCTACAGCTGCAGTTAAGGCTGAAATCATTTCCTCTTTAGCCAGGTTGGCATGCAGCAGTCCTATGGCTTTGCAGAACTTGCCCAACTGGTTCTTTGCCAGCTTGCCATAATCCACTGCTGATATATTTGCCTGCTTTCTCTGACTAAACTAAACTAACAAATAATAAAACTGTTGTGAAAATGAAACTCTATGTTTACCTTTTGGCCGCTAAGAGTACATACACCTTCAGTGACAACTGCCTACAGGCTACAGAAATTCAATTAATATCCACACCACTGCTCAACAATATGTGACTTCCCTCCTCTGGGCCAGTGATCAAGGAGTCTCAAACCTCACCATGGACACCAGTGAGGGACATTCACTAAGAACAACAATAGATACACACAATATTTCCAGATGCAGCTCTCTGTACCAAGCACAATTTCCCTTAAGAACACACAGGGAGCACACGCCATACCTGGGGTTAGACTTCCTCTCCAGGCCCCAAATAAGTCTCCACCTTTTTCTCTGCAGAAACCAGTGCTCTGTGGCTCTGTGGCCCTGTCCCACATAGCTCTCTCACACACACACACACACACACACACACACACACACACACACACACACACACACACACACACACACACACACACACACACACACTCACAGACACACACACACACACACACACACACACACACACACACACACACACACACACACACACAGGACAGGCTGGCACGGATCTACCACCTATGCCCCCCTCTGCCCATTTTATAAGGTAGATTCACTGCCACCAGCCAACCACTTTAAGACTCTTAAAAAGCTACCCAATTATACTGAATGAAATGAATACTAATACTAATTGTAATGTTGACTAAACAGCAAGGCTTTCGGGAGCAGCCATAGTATTACCAAATAAACATAAGTACGCTCAAAGTTTAAAATATTCTCTAAAAGACCAACCACAATGAAAAGTTTAAATATATTTAATAATAAATAATAAAAGAACATGAATATGCTAAATATTTATTTACAATAAACACCAGAGTTTCAATCACAGGAGATATTAAAAATAACACAGATGGATAGATTCATACAGATACAGAAAAACAATACTTAACTAATCTCGCTATATTTTCCTGACTGACCTAAAGACTTAATATTCCCTGGTTATTTACGAAAGCAAGGCAAGATGAAGTGGGTGAGTGATTCTTCTTTGTCAGGTTTCAAAAACAGACTGCCCCGAGACTTCTGTCTCATCTAGTATTAAAAATTTTTTTCAGTGCTGGATTACAGAATGACCACATATATCTGGTCAGCTGAATTCTGGTTTTCACACTACCCCTTTGCTAGCAACTGAACCAGAAACTGGCAAACATGTGTACCATACACACGCTTTGCTAAGATGTGTTATAGTATCTGGAAGCTATAAAGCATTTCAAAAACTTTCACCCTTCCAGTGTAGCAATTAGTTCATCCCTAAGGACAATACAGTAGGATTCCTAGTCCTGGTTTTCACAGCCTTTTTGTCTCTAGCTGCAATAAGAACTGTAAGATGCAATCTTTATGGCCTAAACCACATAGTTTAATTTCAGACTATTTATTAAAGTTAGCTGGACTGACATTAAGCTTTTTTTCTTCCAGTATCCTCTGTTACAATATATTTATTTCAACAGTTACAATACAGTATGACATATAGATGTATTTCTTTTCTGTCCAGCAGGACTCACTGTTGGGACATTTTTAACACAGGCAGCTTTACAAAAACATTTTTTCAACATAAGCATCTGTGTAAATCAGCTTAATATACAAATGACATATAATTATTTACAAAACTGCAGCTAGCTATGCTGGCATATGTTATACATCCAGTGCCCTACTCCTCCTGGCATAGCTGTCACTACCTCACGTCATCACCATGCACATGACAGGCATCACAAGTATAAAGGTTAATACTTGTGGTATCTGTCATTTGGCACTTTTTTAACTAGAAAGTGTTAATTACCGCACATAAGCTAACTAAAATGACTTAGCAGTGATGACCACAATAAAACTTATAAAACAAATATTTTCCTGACTGGCCATGGGCCCTCTTGGTTCCATAAGCCCCAGGTGACTGTCTAAATTGCCCCTATTGTAATCTGACACTGCCTGCTAACAAAATTTACAACAGATGCTATGCAAAAAAAAAGGTAAGGAATATGAAAGTGGGGCATTTGAATTTGTCTTGTTAGAACTTGTCTTCCTTAGGAACCATATGGTAGGGTCATACCATTTTTTAAGAACAAAGCACATTAACTTGAGTCAGACTAACTTGAACTGGAGCCACATTTAATTTATTTATTTAACATGTGTTTACCAGCAGAGTCCAACTTGGAACAAAGCCAATTTTCAGCGGAGGCCCAGGGAGAAATGCTCCAGACATATGTCTTTCTAACATGGGTGGAAACCGGAGCACCCAGAGGAAACCTACACGAATGCAGGGAGGACAAGCAGATGCCTTACAGAAGGCATGCCAGCCGAGAATCAAACCGGAGAACCTCTTGCTATGAGGCAACAATGCAACCACTGCACCACTGCACCGTCCACATGAAGGTGATAATGACTAATGACCACCTTACGAACACTCTAGAAATTACTCTAGACCATTTTTTATAATTTAGGATATACACAGGGGCTAGCTGTTAGCAAAGTACTGACACACCATAGAAATTTTCAACAGATTTTTTTGTCTTCTGTCCCAGATGCCAGAAAAGCAATTGCTCTTAGTATATTAACATGCAGACTTGAATGTGTCCCACATTGCACTGCTCTCTCTCGCTCCTCATAATACTTCTCTTGTTATAACCAAATTTAAACAAAATAGTGAAATTGATTCACCCAGGAAGTAGAAATGAACCTCACTGCATTACACTAAGTAAATTCAAGTGGCTTCTCATCATAACGAGAGCATTATTATTCCTATGCACACTCACATTTGTATTACTACATGACATATAGTGACCATCTCTACAATGTAAGCCTTCACTCGGGGAACAGTCATACACTAGTTTAGATTCTGTAGGAATTTTCTTAATTAGGATCTCTTTCAAAGCAACCTTGCTCCATCCAGCTGGAATAATATCTCAGATAATATTAAAGGTGGGTGAGACATTGTCAGTTTGAGTATAAGCTCAGCTTGATGTTGAAGTTTAGCAAATGAATGTGCCAAGAACAAGCCAAGCCATAGTTAGTTTGTTTTTTTAGGTATCCAATTAGACCAGACATACAGACTGTAGGTGTTCTCTGTTAGGTGCAGTAACTTCAGATATGCATTATGATGGGCTGAAACGTAGTGGGGCATTACTAGAGTGCCTTAAGGTAAATAATATAAGCTGTGGGGAGAAGCTGTTTTTTTAAAAGATAGCAATACCCATCCCTGTCGGCCTCTTTGGGAAAGAAATCTGGACAAAGCCACAAATAATGGGGGGACAAAGGATCACAAATAGCTACATTTTTTAAATATTGCTCGTACAAACCAAGGAGGTTGATAGAATAATAGATATTGCATTATCTTGAAATTTCTGAAAGATATGAAGTCTGAAACTCAATTATCTGCCATTATTGTCTGAATTTAGTCCTCAATGATTTGCCTGGATATTCTGGAAAAAGTTGGATAGTTGAGAGGTATGATAATACCTCTAATGGAAGGATTTGTCACTGAGCTTTTTAAACTTTAGTGTAAGCTCTGTGGTTTGCTTCCTACTACATATTCTGTCTGTCCTGATATGGTTATTTAGAGTTTTCAGAGTTTTTTATTTTTGTTTCAGCAAGCCAGACAACACCATTTTGTGATTCTGTTTAATTCATGCAATAGCCTATACTAAATGTAGGCTTGAGGTACAAGCTCTTAAAAGGACTACAGCTTTAAACTGCTTCTAATTTTGTAGAACTTCACTGATTCTGCTTCAGATTTTTGCTTGTTGTTTCCCATAACACGTTTTTCTGGTAAATGTCTGATTAACTATTAAATAATAATCAATAATGATAGGCATTAAGAGTTTCATACTTATTTTTACATACCTCTTCATTATCCAGAATTTGGTTGAATTACTCTGATTTTGCCTTATAGCTTTGCCCTTTTCATCATAAATATTTGTATTTTCTGGTAAATCACTGATGATTAGTTGAGCAATAATCCCAGATATTAGAGTTTCATGTTTTTTTTATTGGTCAGAAAATGCTGTGTTGATATAAAACTTGATGTTCAAATGAATTAGGGTGATATTTATTATCTGATTTGGGGCATTTGCTCATCACTACTTTTGGCTTTGTCTGGAATTCTTAAGCAAAATAGTTCAGAGATGCAATTGTTCAGAAAGTACATATTGATGCAGAACCTGTTTTCTTGACTAATTTTGGTACTAAAAAAAGTAGCACTAATTTTGGTACTTTGTCCCCCCATTATTATTTTACTCCGAGATTCAATAACGCTTACACTAAGGGCGCACTAAGTGTACACTGTGCTGACTGAACAGACAGGACAGAAATAATTCATACCTTCTTCCTCCTAATGTTAGTTTTCCTATCGATATTCTTGCAGCTTTAAATATTGCCAGGGATTCATAAAGGTTACCAGAAAGTGTAGGCTACAAGTACACTTAGAGTAAATTTAGTGTAATCTTTCTGGGTGACTAGAAAGCACAGAAATGGGATAAGAATGTTGTTGAATACATACTGTGTACATTTAGTGTAGGCTTTGATTTTTAAGCGATTAGGCTGAATGGTATGAAAGAATATATCTTTATTTAGTTGTAACCTACAACTGAGAGCTGATTATTTTGGGAGTGGGAGAATGCTTTTGCCCAAAAAGGAATAAGAATATATGGAAAAGTAAGTTGTATGTTACTATGCACTCCCAGGCTACTGCTAATTGTAGAAATACAGTGATGCCTTTAATTACACTAATGGTGGGCAAAGCCACAGCAGAGTCAGTAATCATTTTTTAACATAGAAAAACAAGCTTTTATGCCTGGTATTGCAATATTCAAAAGTCTTCATGTACCCACTGCTTATTTTTAAACATACACATTTATATTATTTATAATACATAGTCGCCTCACAGTAAGACGCTGTCCGGTTCGATTCTCAGCTAGAGCGTCTTCTGCGTGGAGACATGCATGAATGGGTGTACCTTCGTTGAAGGTTGTGCGTCAGGGCTGGTAACTCGGCATGTAAAAATCAACTACCAATCATCAGTGGACCGGAGTTCCGCTGTGGCGACCCCTTACTGGGAAAAGCCGAAAGACACACAAAAAAATTGATATTATTTATGACACCGACAGGACTGTTATATTTTTGTACTAGTGTACTTGGTACATTTTACTTACTTTATTTTACCTATTTGCTGAGCAGGTAAGGCCACTTTACAACCTGCCCCTTTTCATGGTCAGCCCCGTAGCATTATCTGACTAAGTGACTTACTTGCTTTGAGTCACATGGCAGGCAAATGAAGATGGAAGTAATCAGATCCTGGCCACAGGAAGCAGCTAATTAACAGCTCAGCTTTTGTCCTCTGTGCTTACTGCATGCTTTGGTGATACAAAAGCAAGAAGGTCAAAATTTTAGAAAATCTGAATAAATATCCCTTGCTGCAGCTATGGCTCCCATAATTAAAAAAAAAGGTAGCAGTGATAATAACAAGCATAAACAATTGTGGTATGCCATATTAATTATCATTCTGTATATGAAAGTCAATATCATGGATAAACTACGAACAGGCAAGCAATAACTCAGCTTCACATGTAGTAAAATGATACTCAAAAATATAAAAACTTCTTTTATTACTATATGCAGGTAAGCGCTCTCACAAAGAGCTTCATCAGACCATTGAAATAGTAACAGTCACAAAGATGTTTAAATAAAGTATAACAGCCAGTAAAATGTAACCATGATATATTTTTGAGCATTGTTTTACTACATGTGAAGCTGAGTTACTGCTTGCCTGTTCGTAGTTTATCCATGATATTGACTTTCTTCTACTTATTTATTAGTTTGGATACAGCTATGTTTATCTCTGCTACAAGGTGTCTGTTGTGCTTTTTATCATTCTGTATATGTATGTTTGTATGCATCTGCTATGAATGCAGGATATTTTGCACTTATGTCTTCCCATTTTTAATTGCCAGTCTGGCTCAGCTTTTAATGGGCTCTAATAGCCAAACCTAACACTTGTTTTGGCTCTTCTTTAAAAATCCCAGGCTTACTCACCTGTAGATAATATCAGACAAACTGACGATGTAGTCTGGTTTAGGTAGAAACTAAAAGATCACATGCTCAAGGAAAAAACACATGCATGTTTCACAGATCCTGGCTAAGTAAAACATAGCATTGTACTTCGGATCTATGAGCACCTGCAACCATGAATGATAGCTAATCTTGCTAAGACTATAGCACAGTTGTGTAAAATCTTACCATAACGGTAGATGTCCTTCCCTTCACCGCTGCAGTATTCCTTACAAATGGGGATTTCCTGCCGTGAAGCCCTCCGCCTGGCCAGTTTACAAAAGTCTACCACTGCTTTAAGGTATGCTGAATGTCATCTGAAAACTCCTTGCGTAAGGTAGGGCATAAAGGTGATGTTCAGGTGTACCATCCTCAGAAATGATTGCCCCAGTCAGAACAGCAGTCCAAGGAAAACCAAGAAGAATCTGCACAGCCAGGAAGGGAAAAAGACCAGGGGGATGGAGGGAGGGAGTAAATACTGAAGTAGTGAAGGCAAGGACATCTACCCTTATGGTAAGATTTTATACAACTGTGCTATGTCCTTACATTCACCGCTGCAGTATTCCTTACTAACGGGAGAGTGCAAATGCTCAAGAAGAAACCTGGGATGAGGAAGCAGCAGAGCCCTCCAAGAAGCCATGAAGAATGGCAGCAGCAAAACCAAACCAGCTCTAGAGATACCATCCACCTGGTAATGTTTGGTAAATATATGCACAGAAGTCCAGGTAGCAGCTTCAAGAATAGAATTAGTATCCAAGCCTTTGAAAAAAGTACCAGAAGAAGCCACAGCTTTAGTGGACTGAGCCTTCACAGAAGAAGGAAGGGTCTCACCATGAAAAGTGTAACAAAAGGAGTTTACCATCACAAGTTCGGCAGCAACATCTGCAACGCTGCTTCCGTGAACTGCGAACCGCGAAATTTGAAAACTGCAAAAACTGAAGCGCCGAAGGACAAAACCTCGCCCCCTTTTTGACCCATGGTAGCACTCATTTCAGCGGTGGAGTGATCGGGAATGTCGAAGTTCGATATTGTTCCGACATTTAGGGCTGTCTGCGTAATGGAATTCGGCAACATGGTTCGCATATTCGGCCATTCGGAAATGTACCTTCACACAAATGACTATATACCAACAAAAGGAAATAACCTTTGAAATCCAAGTGGAAATGTTTGCTTGGAAACAGCCAAACCTAAAGACCTAGGATGAAAGGAAACAAATAACTGATCAGACTTTTTGTTAGCTTTAGTTTTATCCAAATAAAATCTGAGTTGTCTATGCACATCTAAGGTATGCAGCACTCTTTCACTGTCAGATTGCAGAGAGGGAAACAAAGTAGGCAAATTAATAGACTGATTAAGTGACAACTCATTAACCACCTTGGGCATGAAAGAAGGATTAGAATGCAAGGACACCCTGTCCTCATAAAATATCAAAAAAGGTGGACAAGCCATAAGGGCTTGCAACTCAGACACTCATATGGAAGAAGTAAGAGCTAACAAAATAACTGTCTTCCAAGAACAATGTTGCAAGGCAGCAGGAACAACAGGCTCAAAAGGAGCCTTAGTCAATTTTTCGAGGACAAAATTAAGATCCCAGGGAGGAGGAGGAACAGGCTTCCTGGGTTGTCTAATATTAAGGATGCCTTTAAGAAATTGCTTAGCCTCAAATCTAGAAGCTAACAAGGGAGTTAAAGGCAGACAAGCAGAAAGACCTGATAAGTGGGCCTTAACAGAAGAATAGGCCAAACCAGCATTGAGCAACTCACACAAATAAGAAAGAACCAAAGGAACATCCACAGAAAGTGGGTCCAGGTCACGAGAAAGACACCAAATAGAAAACCTCGTCCATTTAGATAAGTAGGATTTCCTAGTAGTAGGTTTCCTGGCGTCCTGCAGGACCTGCAGCACGTCCTCAGAAAAAAGGTGTCTGTGAGGAATCAAAACCTTATCACCCACGATGTCAGTTGGAGCGTGGACAGGTAGGGATGGATGAGAGACGCCTCATCTTGTGTGAGAAAATCCACCCTGTGAGGTAACTTGTGATGCTCAACCCTGGCGAGATCTAGACATAGAGGGAAACAGTGCTGTTGCAGCTGGGATTGTTACCTGTGAAGTCGTTACTGGGATTGTTACCTGTGAAGCTGTTGCTGACAACAGACTGGGAGCAACACATTATGGTTGTGGCCCAGGAAACTCGAAAGTATCAAATGTCTTACTTCTTCTCCTCCTCCTATTTATGAGGTGCATCCTGGAGCAGAGGGTGTGAATCAGAGTTGTTGGCAGGTACTAGAATCTTGCACTGATGCCCTATCTGTGACAGTTTTTTAGTCACTGCAGTGCTCCAGTCAAAAAGGCACTCCTGCGCGAAAGGCAAATGCACGGCTCATAAGAACATAGTAGAATCCCAAAAAAGAAGAAAGAGCCAGCATACTATGTATCAATTCACTTTATTTCCTTAAAAACAGACAGGTTTCAGACGGAAAAATTCCACAGCCTTCTTTTGCACTGAAGAAGGCTGTGGAATTTTTCCGGCCGAAACTGGTCTGTTTTTAAGGAAATAAAGTGAATTGATACACAGTATGCTGGCTCTTTCTTCTTTTTTGGGATTCCACTGCAGTGCTCCTCTTAACACTGACAGCAACCTAAGGGTTCTTGATCAGGGTTACAAACACAGATATTTTCATTTTACAGTAACAGGAAATAACTAAGTCGCGGTGGTGCAGCGGTAGCATTGTCGCCTCACAGCAAGAGGTTCTCCCATTCGATTCTTGGCTGGAGCGCCTTCTGTGTGGAGTCTGCATGTCCTCCCCGTGGACGAGTGGCATTTGAAAGACATGTGTGAATGGGCGTACTTTCGTTGACAGTTGGGTGTCGGGCTGGCACCTCAGCACCATAAAAATCAACTGCCAATCATTAGCAGACTGGAGTTCCGCTGTGGCGACCCCTAACCGGGAAAAGCCAAAAGAAAAACAACAAAAGTAACAGGAAATAACTAGACCAGTCTTTGTTAAGTATGGACTGGGAAGGCTGCTGAAAGTTACTTACTTTTGATAAAAATATAACACAAGAAATGTTCAAACTAATGTTCAGAATTATGAAGCAGACTGGATGTCATAGGAGTTGTTCGGTGGGAGGAGGAGGTGGACAGCTAATGCTGGCTCATTCATCCTATGGGTCGGGCTATGGAGGATCCTGTTACATAATAGAGTACCATCCTGTGTACCAATCTCCAATTTTACACCCCAACTTAAAAACTTGAGCACTTCCAAAAACAGTACTGTCATAATTCAGGGCAGAAAAAAAAGCTAATTTTGTTGGGGGTATGTAGCAAACCACTTGGTACACTATTAGCCATCTTAAACCACACATAAATTTCTGAAGGGCTGCAGGTTATGCACTACTATGACCAGTGTATTTTTTGTGGGGTCAAAAGTTCATTACTTCTACTAGTGATTTTGTTAATTTTGGTATGAATAGTTACTTTGTCCTTTTAGGTGACCTGAACTACCTCTATACCCCCAAATTTCTAACAACCTGGCTGTCAATTGTCTAAAACATTTTCTTCTTTTACACATTTCATGTTTCTTTTGAATAAATGTATAACCAAGTAATGACCACTGATTAATAAGATATCCAGTAAATAATGCAACATTACTTGGTATTCATGGCAGCTTCTGTTGTAATATAATCTGGAATAGGACTGGAGCTCTTACCTCAGTGGTGATCATTTAAGTAGCTAGTACTGCAGTTTATTTATTTATGAAACTGTGTATATATTGCATTGTATTTATTTGTATTTGTTAACCAGGGCAGAACACTGATTCACATGGGCCTTTTACAGAGTCCATCTGAGCACATAGGTCAAGTGACTGATTAGAGTCACAATCTTCTAATGCCTAAATCTGTCAGTTGCATTTTTGCAAGCCAACCCATCTGAATGACATTTAAAGTAACCAAGCTGTAAGGAATTATCCACATGGGAGAAAAGAAATATCGTGGATCACCTGAAAGGAAAATAATTCAACATTTACAAGTGTTGTGTGTCAGGGATACAGGCAGAGAATACAATTTTGTAATTGTATGCTCTTATCGATGTTCCCCAAACCACCTATCATTTGAAAAACGGAAACGTTTCACCCCCCCCACTTAACAAATGTTTGCATCACTTTCCTTCTAAAAAAATTGAAATAGCTGTTTCTTCAGTTTATGAAACTGATATTGGAAGTATTAATTTTGACAGTTGTGGACATAGTGCGGCCTAAAAAAGCCATGATTTCTCTAAGTAATGTATGGAAAATTGTACTCATTAGAGTACAAAGAGTGTGCCTAGCTACACCCTTGTTGTGTATCAACCTCTAGTCCAGGAAAGGAAGTATTAAGAACATATGGAAATGCAAATATCAGAAGTACAAAACTAAGATTTTTGAACCTTGAAGCTAAGGCTGGTGTCATAATTATTCCTGCATCAACCTGTGATGCCCTTGGAGCAAGAATAATTAAGAAGGGATTACTGGCAAAGCCATTGGTACAGGAGGCATACTGGATGAAGGTCCTGTGGGCATACTGGATGAAGGTCCTGTGGGTAACAACTGTTGAAAAGTTATTTCTACTACAGTTTGAACTACTGAGCTTGAAATGTTGAGTTTCACACATGAATGCTATGTCCATTTCACCTTAAGTTGCTAAGAGGACTGGTCCATGGGTCTTTACATCAATGACCTGGGCCACAAGGGTAAGAGTAAATCAAAAATATATATGGTTGAATTGTTGTAGCCAGCCAACTAGTATATTTCTGGGAAGTGGAAAGAAGATGGCATACCTGGAAAAGTTCACACAGGCATGGAGAAAGCACAGAGAATTTAACCAAACAGTAAACAGAAAACAGTATAAACCACGTCCCAACAAACCAGTGACACCTCCTTCTTTAGATAAAAGTCTGTTTATTCCACAGCGAAGTAAAAGTCAGTAAGTTACCATAAAATAAAAAAAAAAGATTTTATGGTAGCTTACTGACTTTTACTTCGCGATTCTCAGCTAGAGCGTCTTCTACGTGGAGACATGCGTGAATGGGCGTACCTTCGTTGAAGGTTGTGCATCAGGGCTGGTAACTCGGCACGTAAAAATCAACTACCAATCATTAGCAGACCGGAGTTCCGCTGTGGCGACCCCTAACCGGGAAAAGCCGAAAGACACGATGACGATTGACTTTTACTTCGCTGTGGAATAAATAGACTTTTATCTAAAGAAGAAGGTGTCACTGGTTTGTTGGGACGTGGTTTATACTATTATCTACAAGTGTGGTTTAATCAGTAAACAGAAAACAGACTTGAACACACAGTCTTGATGCTGGATACAAAGAACAGCGCCACCCACCAACAGATGTGGTTAGAAGGATTCCACTTCCTGCCACAGCCAGGAATATGAACATCTGATAGTCTGTAACAAATGTGGCTAGGCAGCATTCCACTTCCTGCCACAGCTAGGAATGTGAACATCTGTGGAAGGGACAGATGTAGGGCAGGTAATGCTATAATGCTGTACCAGTGCAGTTTGGGATTTGTTTTATACCATATATTAAAATATGTTTTTCAGCCATTAATTTTTTATTTTGTCTTCAAATTGGCAAACTCAAGGTTTTTATCACTTGCAGAACAGTGGGGTAATGGGCTGAAACAGTAAACATGCTGATTCAAACATGTACAGTCTAGATTCAGTACAGACACTAGTATTAATAATTAGCTATGCTTTTTCATATGTAATTGTACTAACGGAAATTATGGATTGTTTTTGAACAGCTTAAATACAAATGTATCTAGTAAACATTATAATGCTTTTCTAAATGTACAATTTTTATCAAGACTATTATCCCTGCCTTTTTCTGCAGTCTATAAAGCCTATAGTCATGCACCACTTAAAACTTCTGGTCACTAATCATTCAGGTACTGAATGATCAGCCTAGAGTTCTACTAACCAATTGTATAATGTGTCTTTCTAATTAATCTGTTCACAAAAGAATAATTCTTTACCATTTTCCAGAAAGCAACAAGGCACCAGTATTTACCCATGAACTTAAAGGCCTGACAACTTTATCCCTCTGAGCTGTTGACATACTAGGATATGTTTCTTGTTAGAAATATAAAGATCTCATGCAAATCATTTCAGTGCAGAACCATTTAGTCTAAAAGTGTCAATTACACTTTTGCAAGCAAATCCACCTGAATAACTATGCTGTAATAGTACTGGTTTTCTACTACTGCGTAGTCATTCAGGTGGATTGGCTTGCAAAAGTGTAATTGAGGCATTAGGACTGTGACACTAAGCACGTCATTTAACTAGACAGTGTTCTCAGATGGACTCTGAAAAAGGGTCGCTGAAGAAGAATTGTGCCATAGCCATGTGAAATTTCTGTGGAAAAGAAGATTTGGGAATTACTAATTCACTGGTCACTTTGCTCTTGATTAATGCTTACTACAAGGTTTGTAAGAAAATTGTAGAAACTAGAATGAAGAATTTTGCAGAATTTTAAGAAAGAAGTAAATTTTCTGGAATAACAAAAAGTAAATATATCAAATATTTATTGTCATTAAGATATTGATTGGTCAGTTATAAGAAACATGAGTGAAGACTACGTGAATGAAAATATGTACTACTAATGGACAGATGCAGTTTTCCTTACCCCATGCTTGAGTCCCCTCAAATTATCTATTGCATGATCTTACATATTTACATTAGGGGTAATATAGAATTATCAGCCATGGGATGGGTAAGACCACTGTATAACCAAATGGAACAGGTTATTTCGAGCACAAAAAGGGGAATTGGCTAGGCTTAAAAATGACCTACAAGGAAGCTAGCCTACTACTTACCTATGAATCTATAAACCTATAAAAGGAGAAAAGTCTTTGTCATATAATATAAAAAAAACATGACAATGTCAGTCATGTTGCTTTCTGGAAAGTGATAAACAGTTATGGGTTTGGGAATTGATTAATTAGAATGGCACATGCATTTGGAAATAGATTAACAAGAATGACTCAAATTGCACATAACCAAGTTAAAAGTATTCTTTTGTTTAATATATAATGTGGCAATAAGTTTCAGATGTTACATGGGGATACATCAGTGTTGCCTTTACAAATCATAGCTGTTTGCATTGTTAAGTAAATATTTTAAGCAAGTAGTGCGCAATGGAAATGAGAAATATATTGGATTTGGTTCAAAAAAGACTTGGCTGTGGAGTAACATGCTAAGCTGTGCAGTTACTAAACAAACACACACACACATACACACACACACACACACACACACACACACACACACACACACACACACACACACACACACACACACACACACACAAAGTCAAAACCTATGGCTCCATCAGTCTCCATTCAGTATATGCCAATGAAAACTGAATCAGTCCTTTGCCTGTTTCCAAAAGGGGATTCAAGACTCAGTGGCAAAGGCACCAATGTATATGACAAAAGCAAAATAACATCATATGAATTCAGTGACCTGACTTGATGAATCAGTAGCTCCATCTGTGCGAGAGACTTGATACTGCAAACAGCACCTGTTAGGAAGCCATAATGTCTGAAGTACCACATTTCCCATATAAATTTACTGCACAGTCTAGATGCCTTACGGAAAGGCCAACAACAATGCATATGCATGTCTGGGTGGTGTGTTGGCTATCCTCATACTCTAATGGAGATAACTCACAAATATTCTAAGTTAAAAATAAATTAAAGCCCTTCATGGGCTAATGACACTGCATATCTATTCCCTTCAGTGGATGGGGAGAATACAGGCATGACAAGCCATGCTGACTGTCTTATCTGTATTCTCCCATCTGCCCTACCCATGGTGCTCCAATGCAAGACAGCCTCATAACTGTGTAGGTTAGCCTGTATGCCAGACCTGGTTTTATAGGTAGGGAGCCTCTCTTCAGTAGCAGGTCTACATACAGCTAGAGCTGTGGAGCAGGATACCTTCATCCAGACTAGGTGGTCCTGCCAAGTCCTTGAGTAAATTCATAATACACTAGGCATAGGTAATGAGATTCATTAGTATAGCATGTTATGGAATATCATTACTTGCTCATAGCATAGTGATACTCCCAGACATTTAGTGCCTTCATATTACATGGTACTGAACTAAGCAAACCTCATCCCCTGGGATGACGTCATCCTGGAGGGTGAGTTGTGTGATGCCCCTGCACTGGCCCAATAATCATGGCACATCAGTCCTCACCACTGACAACAGTGGCAGATGTACACACTGGAAGGATGACAAGTACACGCACAGTAAAGTACAATTTACCTTAAGAGCACACAGAGATCACAGTAGGCTTGGTGCTGGTTTCTCTCTCTTTCTCCAGATCCCCAATAAGACTCCCCACTGGCACAGCTATAGAGTTGACATCTCAGAAGTTGAGTGGCCAAGCTAAGCCTTCCAGCACCCTCTCTGCCCAACCAGTGCTTTGTGTCACTTCCCAAGTAGCTGATACACACATACACACACACACACACACACACACACACACACACACACACACACACACACACACACACACACACACACACCTGGGCAAGGCTGACACAGATTTATTAGCTATGCCCCCTTCTGCCCAAACTAGAAAGTAGTTTCCACTGCCACCAACCACTACTTATCAACTACTTAAGGCCCTTAACAAAGGCTGTCTAATCCTACTTTGTAATGTTGTATTAATCCAAATGGTAGTCTAACCAAGACTTGCAAGGCTATTTAGGAGTGGCCTGTACAGTGTTACCAAATACATATACAAGTACTCTAAGAGCTTAATTATGTCTCACAGATATCAGCCACAAAGACAGGTTTAAATATATTTAATGTTGTTGTTGTCTTTCGGCTTTTCCCGGTTAGGGGTCGCCACAGCGGAACTCCGGTCCGCTAATGATTGGCAGTTGATTTTTATGAATGCCGAGGTGCCAGCTCAACGTTCAACCTTCAACAAAGGCACATCATAAATAATAAAAGAACAAGGCAATACTCAGTGAATCAACACAGTAATTTCAGAGTTCAAAAATCACAGGAAATATTTTAAAACAACATTGCAAGACAGTCTCAAATAAATACAGAAAACAACTATACTAATCTTTGCTATATTCCTATCTATATCTAAAAGGGATACTATGCCCTAAGTCTTACTTACAGCAAGGCAAGTGCAGATGGTGATGATGAGTGGGTGTTCTTGCTAGATCCAAGACAAAATACAAAATGCACAGTCTCTCTCTCTGAGAGAGTTCTTAAATTAATAGCAAATATCTCTGCTGGGTTAACCTGGATGACATAATTTTTTGTCACCTGACTTCAGTTCCCAGGCTAAAACAGAAATGAATAGAATATAACATCTCTGTGTCAAAAATACATATCTCTCAGATGTTTGCAGATCTTGGAAGTCATAAAACAATAAAACACATTTACATTTTAAGCCTAGTAATTACTTCTCTATCAAGACAATACAAATACGTCTAGCTCTAGACATTCTGTCTGCTACACTGAACCTGAGAGAGCACTTTTATAACACAATCATAAAGCAATTTAATTTCAACTTATTTTCTTGAAGTTTTACAAGTTAACCCTTTTATGTTCTAGTTTCTGCTGTTAAAACAAACATTTGCACAGGTATATAGTTTATATGCATTTCTGTTCTAAATCAGCAGGGCATGCTGTAGTTACATTTTATCTCAGTACATAACATACAGTTCTGTATAAATCATATCAATATTCACAAGTGACATAGAATTATTTACAAAATTACAGATAGCTGGGTTGGCAATATTTCCCTATATCACATTTCTCCCCATCCCCGAAAACTCAATCTAGTTTTTCAAGTGACCCTTGAGAACCATTGCTTGAGAGGGTTAGGCCTATCTGGGAATACCTTACCCCATTTCCTGTCTTGAGAGCCCATCTGCATTGGCATTGCTAACCCCACTCCAGTGCTGCACTGTCATACCATATGCTTGCAACCCTAGGGTCTACCTTAGTAACTTGGCATTTTGCTGGCTGGCTCAATGTAGCCATGTTAAGGGATTGTGGTCTGTAACTACAGTGAATTTCCTTCCATACAGATAAGGCTGAAGTTTCTGCAGTGCCCACACTATGGCTAAACATTCCTTTTCTACAGTTGCATAGCATTTCTTCATGGGGTGGAGCCAACGACTGAGATATACCACCGGGTGTTCTTCTCCCTCTGAGGAGACCTGGCTGAGTACAGCCCACAGCCCATGGTTTGAAGCATCCACCTGCATCACAACTTCTTTGCTGTACTCTGGACTGGCTAACATAGGGGGTTCTCCCAAAGCTCCTTTAAGCTTTGGGAATGCCTGCTCACATGCAGGGGTCCACACTACCTTATCTGACTTGTTTTTCCTTGTCAAGTCTGTGAGGAGAGCAGCTATGGTACTATAATTGGGGACAAGTTTTCTGTAGTACCCTGCTGTTCCTAAGAATTCCCTCACCTGCCTTTTGTTAACAGGGGCAGGCCATGCCTGAGTGGCTTCTACTTTGGCAGGTTCTGGCCTGATCTTACCACTCCCGACTCTATGTCCCAGGTAGGAGACCTCTATCATGCCCACCTGACATTTGCTGGCCATAATGATCAACCCTGCCTTCTATAGTCTGCCCAGCTCCTCCATGACATGCTAAAGGTGCTCTTGCCAGGAATGGCTGTAGATGGCAATATCATCTAGGTAAGCAAGGGCAAAATCTCCTGCTCCTGCTAGAATACAATTTACCAGCCTCTGGAAAGTCACTGGGGCATTTTTCATCCCAAATGGTATCTTCGTGAACTCATACAATCCAAAAGGAGACACAAAGGCTGACTTCTCAATAGCACTGGGAGTCAAGGGCACCTGCCAGTTACCCTCGATAAGATCAAAAGTGTTAAGATACTTAGCCCCATCAAGCTGCTCTAGGGCTTTATCTGTCCTAGGCATGGGGTAAGCATCTGACTATGTGTGACTATTTAATTTCCTGTAGTCCACACAGAACCTGGTGCTGCCAAACTTCTTGGTACCAGCACCACTGGGGAGGGTCAAGGACTGCTGGACTCCTGAATTACCCCCAGTTCCAACATTTCCTGTCTCTCCTACCACAGAGTCTGTTTGACTCCCTCAATCACCCTATAAGGGGCCTGCTTAATAGGCTTTTGGGGTCCTGTATCCACAAGGTGCTGTACCAGGTGGGTGCACCCTGGTTTCCCAATGAACATGCCCCCAAACTCCTGTAACACTGCTTGGATTTCTCAAACCTGGGTAAGGGATAGCTGCTGGGACATTGCTTCTCTTTTCACTGAGGTGTCAGTCTGAGCTTCACTGAGGAGATCAGCCACCAGATCCCCCTCAAACTCCTCCTGCCATCCCCTGCAATTACTCAGCACAAGGCCTCCCTATCATGGTAAGATTTCATCATGTTAACACGGTACAATTTATGTCCCTGCCTCCTGCCTAGCAGTTCTACCATGTAGCTAACATCACTGACTTTCCTTACTACCTAGTAGGGTCCCTCCCAGGCTCCCTGCAGCTTGTTGTGTCTGACAAGAATGAGAACCATTACCTGCTGCCCTACAGCATACTCTCTAGCTCGAGCATTCCTGTCATACCAGACCTTTTTCTGCTGTTGGGTTTCTGCCAGGTTTTCCTGGGCCAAGCCCATGAGTTCCCAGAGCCTTGTCCTGAGCTTTAGGACATATGCCACAACAGACTCCTTGTGAGAATCACACTCACACTACCACTTATCTTGAATCAAATCTAGAGGTCTCCTCACCGTATGCCCATACAATAACTCAAAGGGTGAAAAACCTGAGGATTCTTAGGGCATCTTTCTGTAAGCAAACAATAGATGGGGTAAATATTTGTCCCACTCGCTCTTAAACTGGTCTGCAAATGCCCGTAACATGGACTTGAGTGTAGAGTTTAACCTCTCAATAAGACCATTAGTCTGGGGATGGTAGGGGGTGGTCATTAGGTGCTTCATCCCACAGTGCTTCCACAGACAAGCCAGCAGGTCTGACATGAAATTGGCACCTCAGTCAGTCAGTATTTCTTTTGGGAAACCTACCCTTCTTAAAATATCTAGCAAAGCATTTGCCACCTTTTCTGCCTCAATGGAGGACAGAGCAACCACTTCAGAGTATCTAGTAGCATAATCTACTACCACTAGGATATACTTTTTCCCTGTGGAACTTGTGGTACTTAGAGGCCCCACAATATCCATAGCTACCCTCTGAAATGGCTCCTTAATCACAGGCAAAGGCATCAAAGGAGCTTTCACCTTGTCTCCTGCCTTGCCTACCTTTTGGCATTGCTCACAGGTCCTGCAGTGACCTGTTACATCTCTGGAAATCCCAGGCCAATAAAAGTTTTGCATAATATGTCTCTTTGTATGTTTCATGCGCATATCACCTGCAAATGGAATATCATGGGCTATGGCTAGAAGTTCCAGATGGCAGACTCTGGTCACTACCAACTGCGGTATTCTCTCACCCTCTAGCCCTCCCTCAGGGGGCCCTCTCTATATAGCAACCCTTTGTCCCAGTATACCGATCCCCCCTTCCCTTGAGAATTAGGTACCTCACTAGCTACCTCCCTCAGGCCTTGTAGTGTAGGGTCTGAGAGCTGAGCCTGTCTTAACTCTCTCTTTGTAACCCTTCCCAGCTCCCCTTCCACAGGAAGTCTGGTATTCTCTGACAGTGGTGCCTCACTGTCAGCCTGGGTACTACTACTCACCTCTGCCCTTGCAGTCACTCTGTCCAAGGGAACATCAGTACCCACAAGCAGCTGTGACTCAGCTTCAGTCTTACTGCTACAAGGTAGCTCCCTCCCTGAAGTAACCACCTCACCAGTCCTGGCTGTAAGTGTGCAGTCTGCCTGGGTCTCCCCCAGGCTACCAGACCCACATGCTTGTCTCCAAGCTTGACTGCAGGCAACTGCATGAATGCAGGGTACTGCATTATCAAAATCATTCCCACTCAAGACATCTGCAGGGATATCCTCAAGCACACCTACTTGCTGGCTTCCATTTCCACCCTCCCAGTCAAAGTGAACCCTAGCCAAAGGTATTTGGAATGGGGTCCCTCCTAAACCTCTGAATAGATTAGACTGCCCAAGTAGTGCTCCTCTTTAACCTTTGCAGGCTTCACAATGGTTAGGTCAGAGGCTGTGTCTCTCTTAGCAGTAGCCTTTTTCCCATCCACTAATATAGGATATAACCTCTTGTGATAGTTTGGTTCCCTTGTTGTCTCAAGACAAACTACTGCTGGCATTTTGTCATTTCCACTTACTGGCTCTCCCACCTTTTGTTCCCCACCTTGGCTCCGTGGACATCTATATGCTACATGGCCCCACTGGTTGCATTTAAAACATTTAACCCTTGGTGCTGGACGTGTACCTGGACTACTGGCTTCCCCTGATACTGGCAGATTCTGTTAGAGCAGTCTGGGCTGCCCACCATGGGTTCCCTTAGACCCATGAGCAGCACTGGGTGTCCCTTTCCTGGGCAGTGATGCCCTGCTTACTGGGTATAGGTCTCCCTTCTTCTCCAACTAGAACAGACTATACTTTGTCTTTCTCAACAGTTTTTAATTTGAATTCAAAAGAAATAATAGAGATTATTGACAAGAATTGGTACTTTATTACTACCAACTCATTTCTGGCTGAGAAATTAGGTATAAAACCAAAGGCCACTTTTAGGAGAGGTAGTAATTTAAAGGAATTATTACAATCAACTCCTTCTGGTCAGGCTACATACAGAACAAAAGGGTGTTTTACCTGTGGTTCATGCAACTGGTGCCACACTTTACGGACAGGTAATTCATTTTGTATAGGTAGCAGTAAGAAGTTCCTTATCAAATATAGAATCACCTGTGACACCAAATCTATTGTATATGTAGCTCTCTGTGTATGTTGTCCGGCATTTTATGTCGGTAAAACCGACAGGAAATTCAGAGAGCGCATATACCAGCATATTTATGCTATTAGGAACAATAAAACTGAAAACGCTCTTGCAAAGCATGTAGCTTCAAACCCTGGGCATAATTTTGTTTTCATGGGGATAGATTGTAAACAAAAGTCAGTGAGGGGAGGACCTATTTCTCTTTTACTAGAGATGTTAGAATTACAATGGCAATTAAAATTGGATGCCTTTAATTTGCCAGGGTTAAACGAAAGTTGTAATATAGCCCCTGTGCTTAAATATAGGTCTTTTCTACGTTGATCTTTTACATATGTGGTGACCTATATTGTTCAAATTTAGATTGTTCAAATTTAGATGGTTTACCTTTTTTGAAGTAGTTTTTAGAATGTACATACAATATATAAATTTAAATGAATATTTTACATATATACACCTATGTACTATTTCTTGTATTTTAAATTTGTAAGGGAATATGATTTAGGGTCAGTAGGTACACTGCACATATTGTATAGACAAGTACATTTATTATTATCATTATTTTTATTTTTTTATTTACATTTTGTATGGTCTTAAAGACATTGTGCTTGCTTTTAAAGGAAGTGATGTAAACTAACGTATTCCAGCTGAATTGAATGAGGCCGGCCACAGTATAAATTGTGGTTCGCGCCTTTTTTACTGTGTTTTTAGCCTCTGAAGAAGCTACACTGTTCAAGTAGCGAAAACGCTATTTAATTTGTTTTTCAATAAATTTGCGTTTAGGCTTTGTGACTGCATTGACTGCCGAGCATTCTTCTTTTCGTTTTCCCAAGTGTGTCCTTACGTTTCGCAAAATATAACCTCTTGTGATAGTTTGGTTCCCTTGTTGTCTCAAGACAAACTACTGCTGGCATTTTGTCATTTCCACTTACTGGCTCTCCCACCTTTTGTTCCCCACCTTGGCTCCGTGGACATCTATATGCTACATGGCCCCACTGGTTGCATTTAAAACATTTAACCCTTGGTGCTGGACGTGTACCTGGACTACTGGCTTCCCCTGCTACTGGCAGATTCTGTTAGAGCAGTCTGGGCTGCCCACCATGGGTTCCCTTAGACCCATGAGCAGCACTGGGTGTCCCTTTCCTGGGCAGTGATGCCCTGCTTACTGGGTATAGGTCTCCCTTCTTCTCCAACTCACTCACCCACCTATGAAAATAAGTGCTTAGTTCAGCAATATATTCACACATACTTTCATTTGCATTGCATCTATGCTCATAAAACTTTTTCCTGTAAGCTTCAGGTGTTAACTTAAAACATTCAAACACAGTTTTTTTACTGTGTTATAATTTAAGCAATCGGTATCCGACAATTTAGAAATAGCAGTTACAGCTTTACCATAGAGTAAGGGTGTCAGGAACCATACCCAGAGCCCTTGGTCAACATTATACTGTTTATTTTTTATTTTTTATTTATTATTTTTTATTATTTTTTATTTTAAGTTTGATGACCAGGGAAGTCCACTGGGCCATAAATAGCTCCTTTTCAGTGGACGCCCAAGAAGAAAGGCTCCAAGACATTCCAAGTTAAATGTTACAAAGAAATAAAGAGTTCATACAGAACAATTAAATATTACAGAAGAATAATACATTATGTAATAAGCACTTAGAGAGTTAACATTGAAGAACATGAGGATTACTAGACCTTTGCAGGTTAGGTAAACTCAACATTAACAGAAGAGCAATATGCAACTTAAGCTCTAAGTGAGTTAACTTTTAAAACATAGCTACAATCCATTTGTGGTTAGATAAATCAGTTTTATGAAAGAAGCACCAAAACTATTTGTTATTGAAAGTATAGTACATTAGATAACAAAGAAATTCAGTCCCAGGTAGGGGATGAGAATATTTTAGGATGACAAGATGCAATAGTAGTGATAACAGGTGATGATTTCAGTGCAGGAAAGAAAGAAAGGGTAGAGAGTGGTTTATGTTGGAGCTTGACATAGGCATTCCCATTTAGCTGTTAGATGAGAGAATAGTTGAGATTTGAAATTAGTATGGTTTGGTAGGTTACGTATGTGAGGGGGAGAGAGTTCCACAGTTTAGCTAAGGAGTAGGAAATTAGTAGATGGCCAGGAGATCATATGGGTTTGTGGACCAGAAGGAGAGTTTGGTTTGTGGATCTGAGTAGGCGGTTGGGTATATAGGGTTTTAAGGATGTAGCGAGAGATGGGCAGTCTGTAGGTTTAAAGATGAGCTTGTGGGCAATGGTGAGTTGTAGGTAAATGAGGTACTTAGGTAGTTCAAGCCAACTGAGGGGGAGGAGGGAGTAGCAGTGGTGGGTTTCAAACATATGAATGAAACTATCAAAATTATCCATCTCTGTAAATTGTAAAAGAAATGTACTGACCTTTGTTGCTTCTAGGGTTCAGTTACTCCCTTCCCAATTACCTCCATGACTCTGGAAAACAGTCAGCATGTCCATTTCATGTTGCCTCTGTCTCACATTCTCCTCAGCCTGCAGACGTTGTAGTTTCTCATTTTCCTCAGCCTCCAGACATCACAGTTTCTCATTTTCCTCAGCCTCCAGACATGTCAGTCTCTCTGCTGCTTCTATTTCCAAACAGTTGGCCTCCAGCTCAAGTCTTTTTAACTCTAAATAAATTTTTAAGTCCTCTATGGAAAGATTGAACTTTCCATTTTCTGAGAGTTGTACATCTCCAAAGTCAGTCTGATTGTTCTCCTGGTTGCTATTCTGTGATGCAGCTGTGACTAAAGCTGCAATTATGTCTGCTTTAGTCAGGTTGGCATACACCATTCCTTTCGCCAGGCAAATTTCAGCCAGCTGGCTCCTTATCAGTTTACCATACTCCTCTGCTGACATGCTTGCCTGCTTTCCCTGACTAACTAAGCTACCAAAAATAAATAAATAAAATCATTGTGATATGAAACTCCGAATGCTCACTGTGTGGCTGATTGAGAGTACAAACACCTTCAATGAGCACTGTACACAAGCTACAGGAATTCAAAATCCACACCACTACAAGCCAATTAATATGTGATGTGGCTATCCCACCACTGCCAACCAATTAATGTGCGATGCCCCTGCACTGGCCCAGTAATCATGGAGTCTCAATCCTCAATGCTGGCAACTGTGGGGGGATACACACTGGGAGGATGACAAGTACACATACAGTAAAGTGCAATTTCCCTTAAGAGCACACAGAGATCACAGTCAGTCTGGGGCTGGTTTCTCCCTCTTTCTTCAGATCCCCAATAAAACTCCCCATTGGCACAGCTATAGAGTTGAGATAGGTGAGTGGCCAAGCTAAGACCTCCAGCATCTTCTCTGTCCAACCAGTGCTTCGTGTCGCTGCCTGAGTAGCGGACACACACACACACACACACACACACACACACACACACACACACACACACACACACACACACACACACACACACACACTCTGCTCTGATTTATATACAAACATACACATACACACACACACACACACACACCTAGGAAAGGCTGGCACAGGTTTGCTAGCTATGCCTCCTTCGGCCTAAACTATAAGGTAGTTTCCACTGCCACTGACCACTACTTATCAACTACTTATGGCCTTTAACAAAGGGTGTCCAATCCTACTGTGTAATATTACTATTAATCCAAATGGTAGTCTGATCAAGACTTCCAAGGCTATTTACGAGTGGCCTGTACAGTATCACCATATACATATGCAAGTAGTCTAAGGGCTTAAATATGTCTCACAAATATCAGCCACAAAGATAGGTTTAAATATATTTAATAATAAATAATAAAAGAACAAGACAATACACAGTGAATCAACACAGTAATTTCAGAGTTCGAAATCTCAGGAAAATGTTTAAAACAACATTGCAGTCTCAAATAAATGTAGAAAACATCTAAAATAATCTTTACTATATTCCTGTCTATATCTAAAAGAGATACTATGCCCTAAATCTTACTTACAGCAAAGCAAGTGCAGATGGGGATGATGAGTGGATGTTCTAGCTAGGTCCAAGACAAAATACAAAATGCACAGACTCTGAGAGAGTTCTTAAATTAATATCAGATATTACTGCTTAGTTAACTTGGATGACATTACTTTTTGTCACCTGACTTCAGTTCCCAGGCAAAAACAAAAACTAACAGAATTGAATATCTCTGCATGAAAAAAATACATATATCTCAGATGTTTGCAGATCTTGGAAGTCATAAAATAATAAAACACTTTTACATTTTAAACCTAGTAATTACTTCTCTTTCAAGACAATACAAAAACGTCAAGCTCTAGACATTGTGTCTGCTACACTGAAACTGAGAGAACTTTTATAACATAATTGTAAAGCAATTTAATTTCAACTTATTTTCCTGAAGTTTTGCAAGTTAACCCTTTTATGTTCTAGTTTCTACTGTTAAAACATACATCTGCACAGGTATATAGATTATATGCATTTCTGTTTTAAGTCAGCAAGGCATGCTGTGGTTACATTTTAGCTCAGTACATAACATACAGTTCTGTATAAATCATATCAATATTCACAAATGGCATAGAATGATTTACAAAATTCCAGGTAGCTGGGCTGGCAATAGGTTCATAGGTTCATAGATAGGTACTAAGCTATCGGCCCAAGGGCCTACATAAGCCTAGCCAACAAGGTTCTCTGGCTTACGCCACCCATGAAAGTTATATTCCTGTGCCACTGTCGAGCAGAGACACAGAAGTGCTCCCCGGGGTGTATTTCCTATTTCCTGTTTCCCATCCAGTCATCAAGATTTTTCTTGAAGAGTGCTAATGAAGAACTTTGCTTGACATAGATGGCATGGCGGGCCTTAGGCATAGGTGAACTAGGCGACCGTCTAGGGTGCCGTAAAGGCCAGCCTCTTAAAGGGCGCAGTTTTTATTTATTTTAATTAACAAAGGTTTTCGCTCTTCTCGGCGCCCTGCTGAAGTGTAACTGTAAGCCGGAACTATGGGGGAGGGGGGGGTCAGCGTCCTCTCACTTACTAGGACAGTTTTAAAAAAAAAAGTTACTTTGTGTGGTTCGAGATTCTGCTGTAAGGAGGAAAGGTATGTTAGGTTTTGTGGATGGGCACGGGTGCCGTCGCGTCGGAACCATACAGCTGCAAGACCTGTAACAAAACGGACGCATGCGCCAAATTTAAATACGAAAGTGCGCCCTTCATCATTACTGTCTGCCAGACTCAAAACAACAACAGGTAAGCTTCCGTTTTACTTTATCTACTGAAATGCTGAAGCTTTAGCAGAATGTAAAACAGAGTCTTAGGCAGCATAAGGCTCCATTTTACATTCTGTTTAGCTTAAGGCTCCGTACTGATTTATAAAAAATATAGTTGCTTATAGTGGACACACGTTAGACAAATACTTTATTTAAAAAAGTGAAGATTATAAAACATCCCATACAGTAATAGAGTATTCTTATTTTAATTTACATAGTCATGTCACATTTAGATAGTCTTCTGTAAGGAAAACACATGTTGTGCTGTGTTTAGTGTAGTCAGGATTTCTGTAAGTAGGAATCAAGCTGTATTAACTATGAACATTTTTGTTAGGTCAATTCTGAGTATATTAATTCCTTCCGTACTTTAGATGAAGCATCCATTACTGTACTTGAGAGAATACAACACATTTTTTCAGTAGGAGAATTTCAGAACCCAAATTACTTACTCTTTGCGTTGTTTCTTACAGGCTTTTTAGAAAGAGTATGGCTGCATAGTGAAGCAGAAGTTAGAACAGATGCCCCAAAGCATTTGGTTCTCCAATTCAGTTCCTACGTTTTTCTGGAAGTTATACTTTCTTCCCACTTCTCAAAGACATATTACAGTTTAATTAGTGTTGGCTGCCTGTATGTGTTTGTTGTGTGAGAGTGAATGAGTGTATACATTTTGTAAGGAGTTGGTACCTCATTTAGAATTAGTTCCTACTTCCTGCACACATTGAATGCCTGATGGTGGTACCCCTACAGCTCTGAAATGGATTAATCAAGTAATCAGTGAACACGAGTGAGTAAAAGAACAATTTTGACATTGAATGTCTTCCAGAATCCTTTACAACTTTCTACCTTGCATCTGAAAAAAATATACCTACAATGACTAATAGAATCCAAAGACTCATGCTAAAGATACATATCGGTAAAACAAATGGTTTGTTAATCAGCTGATTCTCAGAATATGGCAAAGATATCTTAAGATATGAAAGACAGCATTATTTTACATGAATTTAAGTGCAGACTGAATGATTCCGCCAAACATAAATATGTTTCTCAGCAGTATTAGGGGACATAGATTTAGTGATGCCCATTTGTCTGAAATCCACACACTAATATTACTATATTAGTAAGTAACCACTACTGGGGAATGAATCTATTTTTATGATGGTCAGAAGAACATTGAGTGAATGAAGACAATATTTAATTTTTATGTGTTAAGACTAAGGCTATGGTTTAGATAAAAAATGTCTCTGTAAAAAACACTAGGTAGTATATATGCAAAGCAAATTATCATTTGGTTTTATCAGTGATATTACATCAAGCTGGGTGTTTAAATATGCAACAAGGAAATATATTTGCAGCATCAGTGATAGGTATTGGCTTATTGACAATGGCTGATGTTTTAAGGTAGTTTCCTGATTGCATGTTTTTGATACTTGTCACATTGTCAGTCCAGCTGTCTGGAATTTTGTAAATAATTGCATGCTATTTGAAAACATTAATATGATTTATATAGAAGTGTCACAGAAGGAGATACTGCCAGCCCAGGTATCTGGAATTGTGTAAATAGTTGTATGTCATTTGTGAATATCAGCAGGATGCAATTACTTATGTTACCACTATATTAGAACTGTATGTTATATTGCATAGACATGTATGCTGAAGAGATATTTTTATCCACTATTGTAATTGTTTAGATGTATGTATTTTAACAGAAGATTATCTTGCAAAATTTAAGAATAGTTGAGATTGAAGTACTTTATTGATGGGCCATAAACAAGAGAAGTTATCTTTCAGTTTCTGTCAACAGGAGACAGGATGTCTATACTAGGGGACTTTCTGTGTTATTTTGTAAGTATTTTATTGTTTTATGTCTTCAAGCAGTTACAAACTTCTGAAGGCTATGTATTTTCACAGAGAGATGTTAAATGCTACCAGCTGCAGTGGGGGTTTAGCATGGAAAGTGAAGTCAGGAGACAAAAAGTGATGTCATGCAAGTATCCCAGCAGTAATATTTAACATTGATTTAAGAACTCTTTGACAGAGTGATAGTGCATTTTGTATTTGACCTGGAAATATCCACTCACCACTTCTGCCTGCTTGTTGTTCTGTAAGTAGGTTTTTAGGGCATAGTGATTGTTTTAGATTCAGGTAGTAGGAGTATAGCGAAGTATAGCTTAGATGTTTTCTTTACTTATTTGAGACTGTTGTGCACACAGTGAACATTCAGAGTTTCATATCACAATTGTTTTATTTTGTTTTTGTTATCTTAGTTAGTCACGGAGAACAAGCAACCAAGTCAGCAAGGATTATGGCAAGTTGACAAGGAGCCCGTTGGCTGAGATGTGCCAGGCTAAAGGACTGGTGCATGCCAACCTGACTAAAGCAGAAATGATTACAGCTTTAGTCACAGCTGCATCACAGAACAGCAACCAGGAGGAAAATCAGACTGGTCTTGGGAATGTACAACTCTCAGAAAATGGACAATTCAGCCTTTCCACAGAGAACTTAAAAATCCATCTGGAGTTAAAAAGACTTTAACTGGAGGCCAAACATTTGGAAATAGAATCAGCAGAGAGACTGAGATGCCTGGAGGCCAAAAAGAATATGAAGCTGAGATGTCTGGAGACTGAGGAAAATGAGAAACTGTGACGTCTGGAAGCTGAGTAGAATGAGAGGCAGAGGCAACATGAGAAGGAGATGCTGACTCTTCACTAGGGTCATGGAGGTAATGGGGAAGGGAATAACCAAACCCCAGAAACAACAAAGGTCAGTAAATTTCTTCCACAATTTACAGAGGGGGATCATTTTGATAGTTTCATTCATATGTTTGAAAGGGTATGTAAACAATATAATGTTGACCAAGGGCTCTGGGTACGGGGTCCCTGACCCCCTTACACCATCGTAAAGCTGTAACTGCTATTTCTAAATTGTCTGAGACTGATTGCTTAAATTATAATACTGTAAAAAACTGTCTGTTAGAATGTTTTAACACCTGAAGCTTATAGGAAAAGTTTTTGTGAGCATAGATGTAAGGCAGATGAAAGTGTGTCTGAATATATTGCTGAACTAAACACTTATTTTCATAGAAGGGTGAGTGGATGTTAGGTCACCACTTCTGAAGGGCTGACAGACCTTTTGGTGAGGGAACAAGCCCTTAGCACTTTGCCTGAGGAGATGAGAGTTTGGTTAGCGGACAGAGAATGTAACACAGCAGATGAGTTGGGGAAAAAGGGAGACCTATACCTAGCAAGCAGAGCATCACTGTACAGGAAAGGGATACCCAGTGCTGTTCATGGGCCTAAGGGAACCCATGGTGGGCAGCCTAGACCACCTCAACAGAGTCTGCCAGCAGCAGGGGAAGCCACTACTCCAGGTACACATCCAGGACCAAGGGTTAGATGCTTTAAATGCAACCAGTGGGGGCATGTAGCATATAGATGCCCACAGAGGTAAGGTGGGGAGCAAAAGGGAGAGCCAGTAAGTGGAATTCACAGAATGCCAGAAGTAAGTTGTCTCGGGACAACAAGGGTACCAAACTACCACAAGAGGTTATATCCTATCTTGGTAAATGGGAAAGAGGCCATTGCTAAGAGAAACACAGCCTCTGACCTACCCATTGTGAAGCCTGCAATGGTTAAAGAGGAGCACCACTTACTTGGGAAGTCTACTCCAGTCAGAGCTTTAGGAGAGACTGCATTCCAAATACCTTTGGCTAGGGTTCACCTTGATTGGGAGGGTGCTAAAGGAAGCCAGCAAGTAGGTGTGTTTAACGATATCCCAGCAGATGTCCTGATAGGGAATAATTTTGATAATGCAATACCTTGTGTGCATGCAGTTACACACAGTCAGGCTTGAAGACAAGCATGTGGGTCTGGCAGCCTGGGGGAGACCCAGACAGATGACATACTTGCAGCCAGGACTGGTGAGGTGATTACTTCAGGGAGGGAGCTACCTTGTAGCAGTGAGACTGAAGGTGAACCACAGCTGCTTGTAGGTACTGATGTTTCATTGCTTATTAAAAGAATGTTTAAAACTACAAATTTAAAACTTATTCTAACAAGTGGTGCTGTATTATACACGGAATATAATTCAATACAATCAGGAAAGTGAATTAAAGAATAAATACATGTATGCATGGCCCTAAAAAATGTGTACAAGGAGTCTGTTTTGAAAACAGCCCAAAGGTAAATTTAATTCTCCACCAACCAGATGCATTTCTATGAATGTGGGTTTTCTTGCCATTTCAATGAATGTGAGTTTTGCCATTTCAATGAATGTAAGTTTCAAGGACAGAGAAGTTTACTGCTCGTGCTAAGTCTGTTTTCATTGTGAGACTGTAATGTTTGTTTAGCAAATGGCTATCAGTGTTTGTGCTATTTTATTTCAATATCTGTAATCATTGTAGAGGCAAATAGAACAGTATGCATAGCAACTGGTGAGATAACCAAATAATGGAACACTGGAATGGCTGAGGAGGGGGCTGCTGCTGGGGGTTCCTCTGGGGTGGTGGTATGTTACCCTTCCTAGGACTCTACTTGACCATGATCTGGCTCTGATATTTCAAGTAGAAAATACATATGCAAAGGTAGCTGCAGTTTAACTACATTACAAGGTATCTTTTTCTTCCTAAGCATTTAAATAATTTAAGGAAATGACTGGAGTGGCATTCTTGGGGAATGACCCAGCGGGTGTGGCTCAAATAGAGGTGTGTCATGTGTGGTGTGGGTGGGGCTTAAGGGGCGCCAGAGCACTACTTCACCTAGGGTGCCATTTTGGCTAAGGCTGGCCCTGATAGATGGGTAGCCTGTTCCAGCGTATGGGAAGTCTCTGGGACAGGAATCTATCCCTCCAGCATGTCCTATTTATTGTGGTGACAAGGATTAGGTCCCTAGAACATGTAGCTCGGAGGGATTTCTTTAGGTGTAGCATGTCCAACAGCTCTGGGTTTGACATAGCTTTATATGTTAAGCAGAGACGTAGGCTATATGCTACGGGGTAAAGCTGGGTTTTTTTGAGGCGGTCAGTGTAGGGCATTTGTTTGTGGCCAGTAATCCTCTTTGTGAGGTACTTCTGTGGCCTTTCCAGCTGCTGCAGATGTCTTGTGAGGTACATTCCAAAAGGGGCGTTGTACTCTATAATGGGTCTAATGAGTGTCGAGTAGAGGGGAACAATGACCTCTTAATACTTCGCTATATTACAAGTTGGACAAGTCACTTTGGAGTATTGCCAGCACAATGACAGAGGCTCTAAATGTTTTGGAATGCAAACTATTATTATGAACACATTCCTTTTAATTTCACTTATATATCCTTTGATGCCTTCATTGAAGGATATGTGTTGTTTTTATTTTTTTAAATGGCACTCTGTTTTGCCAGGGTTTTTATCTTTTGGTCTATATGCATTTTCTGTGAGAACTTCTTACTTTTTGAATTTAACTTTATTTGGGCTCTACCCATATTATAGTAATCATCGGGATTGTCAAATACTGAGTTTTTCAGAACATAGGTAAATCGCCCAGTAATTTTGTATTGATGAGTTCCCGAAAATAAAAATAAAAAAAGGTGGGGGGAGACAAAACATGTCATATTTAGAGTTGGTAATCTCTGACTTGTCTGTCTAAATGGAGTAGTAATTAAACATACAGCATTTTATTTCCAATTATCAAGTACATGCAGTGCTTGTATGTTGCAGAGTACCTATTGTTTTCCTTTACTTGAATGACCTTAAGAAACAGTTCACGTAGCTGATATGATGTCATCATCACAAAAGGTTTATAATTATTTTTTTCACTGACAATACTCAGTTTGGCTAGGGTTCTTCTACTTATATTCCATACGGACTGGCTAAATTCCTGTATGACCTTTTTGTTTAATATATATATATATATACATAATTAGGTGCAAAATGTTCCATGTACTCATTGAAATTTAGTCTTTTAGGTGCCTTTGTATATCTGGCTTTCTGAACAATCTTCCAGCTGAATACTTGGAAGTGCCTGTGGTCTGCATTTCTGATGACGATGTACAACAAAGTATTTCAGGTAAAAATTATTGAAATTATTAACGATTTTCTCAGGATGTTCTAGACTCATATGAAAACTGGATTGCTCACCGCTATAGTATGTGTGTTTACTGACGCTGCCACTTTATGAAAGCCAGTGCTAAAGACAAATTCTATGAAGCTAATTGTACTCTTGTTCACCTACCTGAAATAAAATGCCATTTCATGTCATTTCTACCTCACTCTCTAGTTTTACAATTGTCTACAGTTAGTAAATAACACATGGCATCAGAAGTAAAGATGGGACTTTTAAAAGATGTATTTATGCATTTGTTTATTTGTTTGTTTGTTTATCATGTCATTATTTGTTGGGTCTTTTCTATTTTTTTCAACATTTTGCCTCTTTGAATATTGTTTTTTTAAATATATTCCTCAGCTGACTCATCACATGTTTTTGGCAGCTTTTATGTTCTATTTTTAAATAAAAGCAAAAACAGATTAAAAGAAACTGCTGCAAGAATCACAACAGCAATGTCTTTAAGCTTTCCTGGTAAACTTGGTTATTAACAATAACTTTTTCAGTGTTCTGTCTGAACTAGATTAAAAAGAAAGAAGGTAAGAAACAGAACTAGCCCATGCTTGTACATTTGGCATGATAGGGAGCAGTTGATGTGTATAGTACATTTGAGCTGTCAGGGTATGATAAAGTGACTTGTCTGTGATAAAATTAAAACCTTAAGACTTGCATGAACCTAACAAAAATATGGTATTATGTAACACATTTATTTTTTACAAAAAATCAGGACTAAATATGAATATTAATATTTAAATGACTGAGCTAAGGCAAAAAGCTAAGAACATAGCTTTGGTATAGGCTTGATTTACTAATAAGAGATAGAACTGTGTGCAGCATACTAAGTGATCATGTGAGAAGTAAGTTATTGATGAAAAAATATTTGTCGCTATTAACAACACGAGACAGTTGTAGAACAAGTGATTAGATTGAAATAAAGACAACAGAGTTGACTATAGCGATGGAAATGCACATCATAAATTCTAAAAAAGTTACCAAAATTTAGACAAGAAAAATGTGTATATAAAAATGTATAGCAAACTGTACATTAGAGTAATTTAACAAGATGTGGTAGCCAGACATATTATAATGACACAGTTAAAATTAAAACAGTAAAATGACAAGGAATAGTGGCCAAACATAAATCACAATATTAAATCTAACTTACTAACCAGATGACTGACTGACTAACTAACATAAACATCAAAGTGCAGCCGTTGTGTGTAGAGGTCATTGTAATTACAGATGTAGACTTTACACAGCTTACAAACGTTGTTGCTGAATCTGTGGAAATGTTGATCATTTTGCACAAATGCATAGATCAGGCCAGATAGCTACTTTTTGCAGATGTAAACGTTTTTAAGAGGCTAATACATGTGCTGAGAGGACTTGTTATAAAAACAACATAGGTTCATAGGTTCATAGGCTGGTACTAGGCTATCGGCCCTAAGGCCTATAACAAGCCTAGCCATCACAATTCCCTGGCTATTTCTTCCCACAGTATTTACTTCCCTGGACCCCTGTCTAGCAGGGTGACTGACGTGATTCCCCGGGGTGAATTTCCTATCTCCCATCCAATCGTCAAGGTTCCTTTTGAAGACGGCCAAAGAGGCGCTCTGTTTGACATGTATGGACAATCTATTCCAGAGTCTGGGAAGTCTCTGGGTCAGGAACCTATCCCTCCAGCATGTTTTGTTCATTGCGATGACAAGATTTAGATCCCTGGAGTGTGTGGCTCTGAGGGATTGGGATTTCTTTAAGTTTAGCATGTCCAACAGCTCTGGGTTTGACATGGCCTTGTATGTTAAGCAGAGATCGCTGCTGAGTAGACGATATGTGACAGAGTATATCTGGAGTTTTTTTAGATGGTCAGCATAGGGCATCTGCTTTAGGCCTGTGATTCTTTTAGTGAGGTATTTCTGCAGCCTTGAATGAACTCTGAATCAGAAAGAGAATTATTTGTTCAGACAGTTGATGTGTATGTATACTACAGAAAGCTCTCCTCAAGGATAGGAGCAAAATATAAATACTGCAGAGAAAAACAAACACTGCTTAGAAAACTTGTGACGAATGGCAAAATTATTGAAATTAAACTGGGTACCACAGCTGAGTAGGATACTTTGAATTTTCTTTCACCTCTTGTGCAGCAGTGCAGCAAGCAGAAGTGCATCCCACACAATATATATATAGATGATTAATCTTTACATTTCTCACACTGTAGTAGAGTTTCAAATCTGAACTGTTTCTACTGCTGCTGCTGTAGTACTTACTTACATTGTGTCTACTGGTTTTATAGGACAGTAGTATCTAGAGTGTATGGTTTCCCTGCACTTGAACTGTAAAACCAGCATTTTTGCATTAAGAGACTCATTACTCACATACTGACAAATCAAATGACAAATGGCTTGTCAGCAAAAACATCATTTCCCTCACTAAATAAGGTCTCAACACATAAACTTACATATGGGGAGGTGCACACAAGTAACTCACCAAAACCTCAGAGGCCTTCCATATGCTGCCCTCAGAAACCACATGCAAACAAAACCAAGTCAGTACCAACCACTACACATAAAAATATGCATCACAGTATTTCCACAAGCAAACCTCTAAGGTGAAACACTTCATACTCAAACATCTTGGTCATAGGAGACGCCATCATGAGACACACAGATGCCCACCTCACCAGGTTGGATAAAGAGAGGGTTACACTCAGTTTCCTGTCAGGGGCCAGAATTCACCAGCTCATACAGGCACTTAGGTCAACCACAAATGCCAGTATGACTCAGTCATAGTCCATGTGCATGTGAATGACCTGAGATATACCTCCTTGGACTATATGAAGAGAGACATGATGTACCTCTCCGCATACATGCTGCAGGCAGGTATGATCCTTGAATTGAGCAGCATTCTACCCTCACCAAGAATGATACCACAATACAAACAGAAAATGATTGACTTCAATAAATGGCTTAGCCACTGGCATCATTCCAAGGGGATCCAGTATTTGTCAGCCTGAGATGACACGATGGACAGACCACTCTGCTTTGCGAGAGGTGGTCTGCAACTTTCACCGCTAGACTTTTGAATACTGGCCAAGGCATTAGCCACCCCCATAGTGCCTTTTTTAGACAATGTCAAACCAACAGACCTACCAATGTAACAAATTCTTCTAATGCCAAGCTGAAGGTACTACTGCTGTGCTAGGAGTCTTAACAAAAAACTGCACACCCTAGAGGTTCTCCTCACCATGAAGAATGCTGACATCCATGCAGTTACAGAGACATGATTCAAGGCTGTGGAAAGTACCTCAGCAATGCAAAGCCTACCACACATTCAGAGCACCCTCTGAAAAGGAAAAAAAAATGAAAGGAGGAGGTGTTTCCATTTACATAAAAACAAACATACCTCTAGACAGTGAAGCAGTATGACTCACTTGAGTTTCTCCATGTCCAGCTGAGCATGGGCAAAATTCCATGCCATATCATCGCTAGCTACAGATCCCTAACCATGTACCATGAAAACCACTCTGCATACCTGAAGTTACTAGAATCACTTACCATTCTGCCCACCACACTACTGATGGGTGATTTTAACTACCCCTCCATAAACTGGGAAACATACACAACCACTAACATGCAGGTTCAGAGATTCCAGGAATTTGTCAGTGCAAATGCTCTAGAACAGATGGTCTACAATCCCACTAGGGGCTCAAATATCCTTGACATAGTACTCACAAACATGAGGGAGAAGAGTGAGGTTGGCATAATGGTTAAGATATTTACCTTACACAGGGTGCAGGGTTTGATTTTCACATGGGTTAATTGGCTAGGCTTAAAATGGCCCACAAGGGCAGATAGTCTAGTACTAATCTACAAACATAGAAACCTATAAGCTTTGCACTCCCCCCCCCCCACACTGTAATGTCTTCATTGGTTAGACTGCATCATAAATCAGTATCCTTTGAAATAAATGTAATGGTAAATCCCCATCAAACACTAAAATCCTAAAGAATTTTTCCAAGGCAAATTAGCTTCTATTACGTGATAGCATAAGTAATTTTAAAGGTCCCCAAGCCATGAAAATATGGAGTCCTATGCAGACGTATACACAACTTCCCTGTACAACTGCTTAAACAACTGCATAGAAATCGCAGTACCTGACTGAACTATGCCCAGATCAAGTCAGAAAAACAAACCATCCTGGTGGACCCCTGGCATAAATAAACTATACAACAAAACAAAGAATTTCCTGCCTAGAAATAAGTGGGAGGGTGCACAACAGAGAAAAAAATCCATCATTAGTCTCAACAGGGAAATCAGGGAACTAGTCGAGTCTTCAAAAGCTAAATATGAAACTAAAATAGTCTCCCAAGTGAAGGTTAACCATAAAGCATTTTTAGTTATGTCCAAAATCTTAAGGGAAGCACTCAACGATGCGCTGAGTTGGTGTAGATGGCACAACCTATACTCAGCCAAAAGAAATAGCAAACCTGCTGGCCAATAAACTCAGCTCAGATTTCACCCCCTCACCACCTCCAGTCACTCCCCATGAAATACCACCTACCATTCCTTTGCCTGTTATCACAAAAGTACAGGTTGTCACTGTGGTCTTTAAAGCTAAAAACATGGCATCAGTGGGCCTTGACAGAATTTCAGAGTGCCTATTAAATTGCTTGAAACATGACCTAGGAGACCTACATAGTTATTTATTTAACCACAGTCTTCAGACAGGCTTTGTCCCAGCAGAGTGGGGGACAGCAACAGTCAACCCTACACAAGGGGGGACCATCAATGGACCCAGAAAACTACTGACCCATAAATCTGACTAGCCTCATATGCAAGGCTATGGAAAGAATACTCATGGACCTGATTGACAATGACAAAGGAAATCTCCAGACTCTAGACCCGACCCAATTTGACTCTGTCAAGGGCAGGTCCAGCTTGCTCAATCTGGTGGGCATCTTTAAGAAGGTCACCAAGACCAGGGATGAGGGTAAGACCTGGTCAAGGCATTTGACACAATATCTCACCTGGGTATTATAGATAAATTCACAAAATTGGGTATGAACCTCACATTCACTCTTTTTTAGTTTCCCCAAATCTTTTAGGTTTCTAATACCATGTCAGGAATTGACCCCATTCCTAAGTCAAAATTTGATTAAAGTTCATGAAATTAGTATTGTTTCAATCTTTGATGTCAGCCAGAATTGCTGTTTGCAGCACTCGTAATATGTCCAGTAATGACTCCTTCTGAAACTTGTACGGAGTTACATGTATTGTTAACATATCTAAATACAATTATAGATTATTTTTTATAAGACCCGTTGCTCCTACTACTGTTGGAAAAATCTTCTGCTTTTACTGTACTTGTGTTTCTTCCTACTTTATTTTGCTTTTGCGTCATCTTAAACGTTCTCAATTGTATTTATTACTGCTTGGTGTAACTCATTCTAAGCCTTTTAGTTTAAACACTTGGGCTTCAGACCAGTTGTTTTACATTGAGAGGGTTTGTGGTCTGCACTGTAGTGGCAGAACAGGTAGCTTACATCCCTCTAAGTTGGGAACTGCTGATTGAGGGCTCAGTGTCTGTTATTCTAAAAGTATATTAATTCTGGTTTAAGCACTTGGGCTTTCAGGCCAGTTATTTTACATTAAGAGGGTTTCGTGGTCTGCACTCTTGTGGGAGGAGAGGCTGGACTCTGCCCTTCTGAGCTGGGAATTTCTGGTTGAAGGCTTATAGTGCATGCATATCTGAATTTCTTCTTACTGAAATTGGTACACCTTGTTTGCTGTAGCATAGACTAGATCCAGGCCTGCTGAATCTAGCTTTGTTTGTATAACTTGAGCACTAATCCAGGCATTATTTAAAGTATTCAGTTGTATTTATTACTGCTTGGTAGTAACTTGGTTAAAGTGTAGCTATCATTCTAAGTCTTTTGGATTAAGCACTTGGGCTTCAGACCAGTTGTTCTACATTAGGAAGGTTTGTGGCATGCACTGTGGTGGCAGGACAAGTAGCTTTCATCCTTCTAAGTTGGGAACTGCTGATTGAGAGCTCAGTGTCTGTTATTCTTAAAGTGTATTAGCTCTGGTTTAAGCACTTGGGCTTCAGGCCAGTTATTTTACATTAAGAAGGTTCGTGGTCTGCACTCTTGTGGGAGGAGATGCTGGACTCTGCCCTTCTGAGCTGGGAATTTCTGGTTAGAGGTTTATAGTGCCTGAATATTTGAACTGTATCTTACTGAAATTGGTACACCTTGTTTGCTGTAGCATAGACTAGATCCAGGCCTGCTGAATCTAGCTTTGGTTGTATGCTTGTTATTTCCCTGGAACGCTAATTCCACCTAAAACGCGGCTTCTCAGCGCTTCTGTGGATCCCTAGTGATATCTGCATTGCTTACTGTACTTATTTCCTTGCTTCGCTTGAAAGAAAGTTACTGTTTGTCATTTTTGCATTTAAGTTACCTGTAACACATTGCACTTGTTACCTGGCACTTGCTCACTAAAGCAATTATAAGTCGGCACTAAAAATTAAAAGCACTACACCCTCGCTCCCCATTGGCCCTTGTTTTCAATTATAAAGGAATTCCCAATATTATTCTAGCATGTCCAAAGGTCAGTTGTCAATCTCCTCTCCGGTCCAGCTGGTGAATATGGGAATCTTGAGGCAATGTTACAACTGCCTCATGTACACAGACAACCCTCTCCTCCTCCCAACAAATTCCAACACATGTGAGAGATGCAACCATATAGCCAAACTGGAGGCTAAGCTCTCTCAACTCAGTACTGGCATAACCAGTCAGGAGGAGAAGGAAACCACACTCACTACAATTCCAGTCTCACATAGACCTACCACGACAGCAAACCAAACACATAATCACACAAAAACATACTCGGAGGCTCTAAATAAAGATCTGCCTAAGCAGCAGAGACCTCCAAAGCAGACACCCAAGCAACCGCTACCCCAAAACAAAACACGTGCAACACATATCTCACAAAGCCAGTGTGCCGAACAGTCACAGCCCTTAAGGCTAAACAACACACCTGATACACTTGTAATAGGTGACTCTATCATCAGGCACACTGACGTCCCGCTCTCCAGGCTGAACAAGGAGAAGGTCACGGTGAGCATCCTGTCTGGCGCTAGGATCCGCCACATAACACAAGCACTCAGGTCACTCCAAGGCAAGTACAAATATGACTCAGTCATTGTCCATGCTGGTGTGAATGACCTGAGACGTACCTCCCTGGACTACATGAAAAGAGACATAGAGGAGCTCTCTGAGCATGTAGCCCAGGCTGGTATGACCCTGACCTTGAGTAGCATCTTACCCTCACCAAGAATGATGCCACAATATGAAGACAAGATGATCAATTTCAACAATTGGCTTAAGTATTGGTGTCATTCAAAGGGGATCCAATGCCTGTCAGCTTGGGATGATATGCACGACAAGCCACGATGCTTTGCTAGGGACGGCTTGCACCTGTCACCCCTGGGCTTTCGGATATTGGCAAAGGCTCTTGCTACCCCCATAGTGCCTTTTTTAGGCAAGGCTCAAAAGACAAACCCACCTCCATAGGTATCACAAGGGATAAGAAACTAAGACAAAAGTAAAAACAAGTAGATTACGAAAACCACCAAGAAGAGCAGGAACAAGATGCACAAATGCACACGAATTTATTCTGGTACCTCGGCTTCCACAGCCTTCAAAGGAATAAACACTCACGAGCACATGCATCATTTTATACATATTTGCATAATTAGTTGATTAGATAATCATACTAATGCATCAGAGACAGAGTAAAAGGGCCATACACAAAGGAAAAAACATACTAAGGCACACAGCTTAAGACCAAAAAAATAATATAACATAATTATACGTATAGATAATATAGCACATTATTTTAAATAGTTAAATTATTTTCTAAATTTAAACCTTTGGGTTTTAAAGTGCCAAAATTAAGAATAAACATACTTTCCAATTTTAACAATTTATATAGGAAATTCCCATTAGTATAACTACCAGGTCTAGCCAGAGCACAGAAAAAGAAGGAATCCAGCTTCCCATTATGTAACATATTAAAATGTTCGGAAACTGGACTTTCCATCCTCCCATTTCTAATGTCACCCATATGTTCCATAATTCTTAACTTCAGCTGGCGTTTGGTTTGTCCTATATAATATTTCGGTGGATTACACCCACAACCTATAATATAAACCACCCCACAAGATTTACAATTGAAAGTATCCAAAGCTTGGTATTTAATGCCATTAATGCAATTTCCTGTTAAATTCCTAACATTTGAACAAATTCTACATTTTCCACATTTGAACATACCCTTGACTGATGGAAAAACATTTAGCATATTTGACCTAATGTTTGATTTAAATTTAAATTTTTCTTTCAAGTTTGCATATCTACCATATGAAAAACAAACCTTATTAGGAAACAGATGGCCAATTTCCTCATTATGATAAACAAAAGGCCAAAGAAAATCCACTATTTCTCTAAGAAAAGGAGAAAAAGAAGAATGTTTACTAACAAAAAAAATTCTATTCTCTTCATTCAGAACAGATCTATTCTCCCTATACACATGAGATAAGTCTGTCTTTCTAATGAAAGAATCAGGATTAAGCACTCTATTCCTGCTATTCTTTATTGAAATTTCCGAATAGCCCCTTTCCAAGAGTCTATTTGTAACCATCTTGAATTCAAAGTTTAACAAATCAGTCTCAGAAGTATGCTCGAACGTGCGTTTAAATTCGCCATAGGGTAATGCTTCAATCAGATGTCTTGGATGCGCACTCGTGGCATGAAGAAAGTTATTAGTTGCAGTAGCTTTTCTATATGGTCTATATTGTACTCTATTATGAGAATCCACATATAACAAAATATCTAAGAACTGAATAGTGCTTCTATTCAGAACATAAGTGAATTCAAGACCAAATCTATTCTCATATAGACTGGCAATAAAACCCTCGAATTCAGTAATGCTGCCAGTACATATAAAAATCAAATCATCAATATATCTGTAATAGAGCACAACATTATTCTGAAAAAACTTCAGCCTATATAGATAAGTGGTCTCAAAATAGGACATAAACAGTATCGCATAAGTAGGGGCGAAATTCGCACCCATTGCGGTACCTTCTTTTTGCAGAAAAATCTTGGTGGTTTTCATAATAAGAAACTAAGAGTAATGCTACTCAACGCTAGAAGTCTAAACCTCAAGATGCATGCACTCGAAACTCTCCTTAGCATGGAGAACATCGATATCTGTGCAGTAACAGAAACCTGGTTCAGGACTCCTGAGAGCACCCCAGCACTACCAAGTTATACCTCATACCATGCTTTTCGGCCCCAAAACTTGGACCGAACCACAAAAGGAGGGGGAGTATCGATATTCATCAAAGATACCCACACCTCCAGGTTGGTGGCAAAGCACGAAGCATCAGAGACTATCCATGTGCAACTAACAGTGGGTAAAACTGCCTTCCAGTTTATAGCCTGCTACAGACCACCCTCCCAAACCCAGTAACCCCACTCGGCCTTCCTGAGAACACTGGAAAATATGAAGGTCTCTCCGAACACCATTATATTGGGCGACTTCAACTACCCAAACATAGATTGGGAGCATTACTCTAGCTCCAACACCCTTGCCCAAAGGTTCCTAGAATTCATAAACTCAAATGCTATGGAACAACTTGTTACCACTCCCACAAGAGGGGAAAACATACTGGACCTGATCATCACCAACATGGGGACTCTATGCTCCAGACCAGAAGTGTATCCCTCACTGGTAAGATCAGACCATAAACTGATCTCACTGGATATTCACATCCCGACCCACGCCCTGCCCAGAAAACCACAGTGAAAAACTTCTCTAAAGCAAATTTCACACTGCTCAAAACCGAGGTGGAATCCTTCAAAGCCCCCCGGCCTGTGGAAAATACGGCCCAGACCACAGAATCCTTTATAAATGCATTCTATGAACACCTTCAGGAATGCATGGATCATGCAATCCCAAATAAAACCAAGACCCAATCCTCCAAAGGCAGGCGACCTGTCTGGTGGACCCCAGCCATAAACAAACTATACAATAGAAGGAGGAAGCTACTACATGATAGAGCAAAATCCCAAAAAGGGAAGGCATCTCTGATCAGTATTAGCAAAAAACTAAGGGCACTCATAAAATCGTCAAAGGCCAGCTTCGAGAGAAAAATTGCACAGGACACTAAAGATAATCACAAGGCTTTCTTTAGTTATGTTAGGAACCTGGGTGGGAATTCCCAGATATGCTCAGAATTAGTCCAAAATGACAAAAAATACACTGATCCCACAGACATTGCCAACATCCTAGCTGACATGTTCAGCGCAAACTCCCCCCCCTCCCCACCAAAAGGGCAAATATCTATCCCAGCAGAGTGCTGCCCCCCCCCCCGACATCTCAGATGCTCAGGTGGGAGCCGACCTCTCCAAAGCAAAAAACACAGCATCAGTGGGACCAGACGGTGTCCCAGGCTGCGCCCTACATGAACTCCAAGAAGAGCTAAACCCAAACATAAAACTACTGTTCAATCTCAGCCTTACTGCAGGATATGTACCCAAAGAGTGGCATACAGCAACAGTGGTCCCTCTCCACAAAGGTGGTGCCTCAACGGACCCTGGAAACTATCGCCCCATAAGCCTGACTAGCTTGGTCTGCAAAGCTATGGAAAGGATCATCATGGACCACATAAATAAAGATATTGGGGACCTACAGACACTGGATCCTACCCAGTTTGGCTTTGTTAAGGACAGATCCTGCCTCTTAAACCTGGTTGACGTCTTTGAAACAGTCACCAAGGCCATTGACGAAGGGAAGGTGGTCCACACAGCCTATCTGGACCTCGCAAAAGCCTTCGATACAATACCCCACTCAGGCATTATAGATAAGCTCACCAGCTTAAATATAAACCCCTATGTCACTAGATGGGTTGCAAACTGGCTCAAGGACAGAACCCACATGGTTAGAATTGCTGGAGCCATGTCAGACTCCAAACCAGTTACAAGTGGCGTCCCACAAGGCTCAGTCCTGGGACCTCTCTTGTTTGGTATATATTTCTCGGAGGTACAGGCCAACACGGAAGGACTGTGGCTGACCAAGTTCGCAGATGACTGCAAACTGGGCGCCATAATTGGCTCTCCAGCCGACACAAGCATCCTCCAAAAGGGCCTCACAGAAACAGACAACTGGTGCCAGAGCCATGGCCTCAAGCTAAACGCCAAAAAGTGTATAGTCATCCCCTTTGGCAAAAACAAAGTGCCCACAAATTACCACATAGGTAGTAATCCATTAAGTACAGAAGAAGTCATTAGGGACCTGGGGACCCAAGTTGATAGCAATCTCTCATTTGACAACCACGTGGCCAAAGTGGTTAGAAAAACATTTTATATAGCCCACCTAATCATGAAGGGATTCACATCTAGATTAGGGGAGGTCATCGTGCCTCTTTACTCATCCCTCATCAGGCCCATAATCGAGTACAATGCCCCTTTTGGGATGTACCTTACCAAACACATGCAGCAACTGGAAAGACCCCAAAAGTACCTCACCAAGAGGATCAAAGGGCTCAAACAGATGCCATATGCTGCCGGTTAAAGAAACTCCAGCTCTACTCAGTGGCATACTGCCTGCTCAGAGGTGACCTGTGCCTGACGTATAAGGCCATGTCCAACCCGGAATTAAAGGACATGCTGCACCTCAAAAAATCCAAATCCCATCGAGCTACACGCTCGAGACTTGAACCTCAGCACTGAAATAAATAGGACATGCTGGAGGGACAGATTCATAACCCAGAGGCTCCCTTCACTATGGAATAAAATCCCAGTCCAGGTTAGGCAGAGTCCCTCATTGACTCTCTTCAAGAGGAATCTTGATGAGTGGATGGGAGATCATAGGTTTACCCCGGGTATCACTTCTGTGTCACTGTTAGACAGAGGCACAGTATACTAACCTCGAAAAAGGGCATAGCAAAATTAATTTAAAATGGGCAGCACAGTGGTGCTGTGGTCACCTCACAGCAAGAGGTTCTCCAGTTCGATTCTCGGCTGGGGTGCCTTCTGTGTGGAGTTTGCATGTTCTCCCTGTGTTCGCGTGGGTTTCCTCCGGGTACTCCGGTTTCCTCCCACATTCCAAAGACATGCATCTGGAGCATTTCTCCCCGGGCCTCCGCTGAAAACAGGCTCTGTGGAACCTAGTCGGACTTTCCCGGTCAACAAATGATAAATAAAATAAATAAAAAATAAAAATAAATAAATACTCTGGCTAGGCTTATAAATGCCCTAGGGCAGATAGCCTAGTATGAACCTATGAACTGTCTGGGTATCTTTCTTCCACACTCCTCTCATTTCTGCCTGCAAATCATGATATTATATGACTTTGTGACTCTGTACAGAACACACTGCAGTCACTGGGTGTAGCAATTTCAGTGAGCAATGCTACTTTTGACTTTTTTTCATGGACAGCTGTATCTGGTTTTCTAACATATATCTTTTGAACTGTTGGTAATGGATGATCCCATGTGATGTAGACTTCATAATTTTCTATGATGCTTTGGGGCTCATGTTTCCAGTGTTTTTTTAACTACTTCAATATTATAATGTTTGCACAATCCCCAGTGCTACAGTCTTGCCACATTATTATGCCTTTCAGCATACAGTCTTTCTGCCATTAGTGTGTCACAACCAACAACAAGGTGTGCAACTGTGATCCTGATCAACATGAGGTTCTTCCAGGAGTTTTCTAAACTTGCAACTATATTTATGCATTTTCTACATTTCTTGCCTTCTCATCTGATCCTTCACCTTATAGTCTTGCTTTTGTTTTTTGACACATTCAGTTGCTGCCTGATTTCTAGCTACTTCAGGTTTGATTTCCATTCCTGCTTGACACCAATATGCTTCTGCAAGACTAAGAAGGGAAGTCATCTTATTATTCTCCTTATGTTTCAAAACTTTCACTATGTTTGGGTCGTGAGGTCAGCAGATATGTATGCAGTCTCACGATTGCAGATCTGTACATGTCATCAATTTCAAGGAAGCCCATACTTCCTTCGGAACGGGGACTACATAATCTTGGTATGCACTGATTTTTATAAATCATTTGATGAGCATGAAGCATCCTTTTTGTTTTTCTGTCTAATCTACCCAAAACCTTTTGGGGCCAGTCAATCACTCCAAAATTGTAAGCTAGGACAGGAAGAACAAATTGATTGATATCTTGAATTTTGTTCCTAGATGTCAATGCTGTTTTCAGGATTAATTTAAATCTTCTAAAATATAAGTTTTATTTGCATTTGTTTTTTTTTTTATTGTTGATCCTTCATCAATTCTCAAATATTTATACACTCCCTCTTGTTCAAATTCTTTTATATCACATTATTTTCCCAAACTGATGTTTTCTTGGTGCTGTAGTTTTCTTGTTTTAAAGGTTGCTTTTGCACATTTATCAAGACCAAATAACATTCTTATATCATTTGAAAAAGTTTTGACTACTTGCAGTTGGGCTTTCAGCTCCTCATCTGATAAGCTATACAGTTTTAAATCATTGACAAAGAGAAGATGAGAAGTCTTTACACTTTGTTGCTTTCTGGGAGCAAAATTATAGCCATGACCTAATCTGTTAAGCAGACAGATTAGTGGGTTAAGGGCAAGACAAAAGAGCAGCAGTGACAGTGTCACCCTGGAATGTCCCCCTTTGTATTTTTATCCCTGGAATGATAATTTACCCTTTATCATGGCTTAACTGCAAAGTGGTTTGCCACTGTTTCATGGTTGCTGTGATGTAGTTTATCAGTGTAGGATGCATCATGTACATTTTTAAGCACTCTTTTATCCATGAATGTGGGATACTGTCAAATGTTTTTTGTAGTCAATCCATGCCATACATAAATTCTTCCCCCTTTTACAGTTCTCCACTGTGACTTTATTTAACAACAAATGATCCTTGGTTCCATGTGACTTTATTTTATAGCCCTTTTGTTCTATTGCCATAATTGAGTTTTCTTCTACATGACAAAAATCTCGGTTGGCATCAATTGCAGTGTATAGTTTATACATCGTCTGAAGGAAATTATTGGTCTATAATTTTTAGGGTAGCTTGCAGGTTCACTCTTAAGTAGGAGCATTCTTTTTCCTGTTGCTAGCCAGCTTGGTTTCTGTTTGGGATGCGCATATAAATAGTTCTCACTCATGGCTAAATCTTCGTGCAAAGATGTTAATACCTTTAACCAGAAGTTAGGTACTGCATCTGGGCCTGGGGTTTTCCAATTAGAGGCTTTTCTTACTTTTGCTTTAATCTCTCTGGCAGTTACTTCATCTAATTTCATACCCTGTACCTTTGAACTTCTTTCTTTTACGTCTTCTATCCATTTAGCATCTTTGTTATGTTCCACAGGATCTTCATAACTACTTCTCCAAAATGTATCTATTTCTTCTTTTTTTTTGGTGGTCGTTCAATTCCTTTTACCTTGTCCCCCCTCCTGGGGTGGTGCCCATGTCCCTTAAGGATAGAGGCAGTTAGAAACCTTGACGGGTGGATGGGAAATAGAAAATTTACCCCGGGGATCACTGCAGTGGCTCTGCTGGACAGTGGCGCAGGGAACTAATGGCTCTGCTGGACAGAGGAACAGGGAACTAATCTAAAGGGGTGGCGAAAGCCAACACATTCTGGCTAGGCTTATAAATGCCCTTGGGCAGATAGCATAGTACTTACCTATGAACCTATGAACTTAAATATTATCAAATCCCTGCTTGCTGACCCTTGTTATCTTTCCCCAAGGGATAGACAGTTGGGTAAAATCTGGGTAAAGCTAGCTAGGCTTGCAAGGGCTCATGAGCCGTTAGACTAGTAATCTCCAATGAACCTATGAACCTATGGCAGCATAATCACATATAATTTTTGTGGGTAGGATATTGTGGTCATAATGACATGCCAATGTATACAAGATGAACATCGACATGATTCACAGTTGTAAGGGGAAAAAAGTGCACAGCAAAGTGTATTAGACTACAAAAGGACAAAGCACACTGAAAATATCAGAACTGCAGAAAGTAAAGATGCTCAGGACTGCAGCCAAGGGCGCCCACAGGCAGGTGCAAGGGGGTGTACTTGCACCCCCCTGGAATCCGCTGACAAGTTAATCTTTTGATTTAAAAAAAAAGTTGTTTTTTTTTTTTTTTTTTTTAGGGCATACTTCTTTAAGAAGTCCAGTCACAGTTTGCGAGCGGGAACTAAAATGGACAGTTTAGAGGATGCTGTGACATCATCGCACGGGAACTGAAACGGACAGTTTAGAGGACTTTACTGAAGATGGGACCCTTGCAAGCAAGCGGGAACTGAAACGGACGGAAGATGGGATGTTTCAGTGGAGCGGGAACTGAAACGAGCGGCTTTAGTAAGGTGTGTGTGTAAAATGCCCTAGGAGTTATATGGTGGTGGGTAGAGAATAAGGCTTGAACCCTGTACCTTGTGCCTAAGTGGCAAGAGCCTGAATTCCCTACCCAATACCATTTGTAAAAATGTTGCAGGTTTTTCCCTCATACTTTTTCTGTTCCTCATAAAATCTGTGGTTTCTGTTTTTGTGTCTTTGTTGCCTGACCGCTACATGTTCTCTCGTTTGATTCTTGGCTGTCTGGAGTGTTTCTCCCTGGGCCTCTGCTAAAAATTAGCTTATTTTCCAAGTCAGACTTTCCTGGTTAACAAATGTTAAAAAAAATGGGCACTCATTTCAATATCAGACTTCATATTCTTCAGAAAGTGCATGGTAACAAAAGCTTTTATTCTAGCAATTTTTTAAGTGTACAAGATGGATATTTGAAATGTATCCCTGTCTTTGGGACTGTATCCCCCCCCCCCATTATTGGCTTCATCCAGGTTTTGTGCTAAGGTTGAGAGCTATGGTAAGAACTGAATTCACTGAATATGTTTGGAGGCTGTATTCACCCACTATTGGCTTTATTCAGGTATTTATTGGCTTCATCCAGGTTTTCTGCTAAGGTTGAGAGCTACGGTAAGAACTGAATTCACTGAATATGTTTGGGGGCTATATTACCCCATTACTGGCTTTGTCCGGATGTTTTTTGCTAAGAGGTTGAGAGCTATGGTGAGAACTGAATTCACTGAATGCTTGGGGGCTGTATTCACCCATTATTGGCTTTGTTCAGGTATTTTGTGATAAGAGGTTGACAGCTGTGCTATGGTGAGAACTGAATTCACTAAATGGTAGCCATTTAAGTTTCAGTCTTCCTCTTTCACAAAACAGCTGATTTGGCGTAGTGGTATGTTGCTCTGACTGTTTTGCACAGGGTCCCCTGGGTTCAAGACGTGGCAGTGAAATGTATGGTGGTAACACAGCATTTTATTCTAGCAACTTACCAATATTATACAAGCAATGTTTAAAATGTGTCCCTGGTTTTTGGCCTTTTGTCCCCTCCCCCAATAAATTTTGGCTTTTTCCAGATTTCTTGTGCTGCAAAGTTCAGAGATACAGCTGAGTGTCGAGTAGATTTTATGAGCTGAGAGCTGCAGGGGAGCAAAAGTTTAGTGCTGCTTATGTTTAGTCTGCTTGCATTGTTAATAGCACAACATATAGTGTCCTTGCTTTTGATGCTGAAGGCTGTGGGTTCTACTCCCACAGTAAGTAGATGCATTGCTGATACTGTACTGTGTTGTAAAGGGGGTGGATGCTGCAGTCCTTTTGGTAAAGATACCTAGTAACTATGAACCTGTTATCAGTTTGCTATCCATTCCCTATTGCAGTATTACTAGCTAATCATTTTTTTATTGCATGCAACAAAGGCAATTTATTCTTCAAGGGTAACAGGCACTTTATTTGCAGATTAAACAATGACATATAAAGCAGCAACCTCTTTATTAGTTACAAATTTCTTTAATGTGGATTTTACTACTTCAGAGATTGTGCATATGTTTTACTGATACTGGTGGACTATAGAAGGTTAAGTAGACTTTTTATGATGGAAATGTTCTGAATTGGGCAGTTTTGTCATTGGTGTATGCATTTTGTTTCACTGTTTACTGGAAAAATGTTCAAAACAATACATTTAAAATGCCCTCTAACAACTGTAATGTATTGTACAAGGAATATAATGTAATACAGTCAGGAAGGTGTATCAAAGAGCATGTGTATGTTATGTTCGAGGGGCCTATGATTTTGAAGACAGCCCAGAGTTAATATTTATCTGCCACTGGCAAAATGTATTTTCTTTGAATGTGGGTTTCAATGCTGTTTCAATGCATGTGAGTTTCAAGGGCAGAAAAGTTTTAATGTTAATCTTTTTTCATTGTGAGACTGCATTGCTTTGTTTAACAGATATGTATTAGGGTTTGTGCTGTAAAATGCAAAATAAAACTTTCAAATGAAATCCTAAATCATCTCAGAAGTAAAGCAGTATGCACATTACAGTGTTTATGGTAAATGGGGCAAAATAACCAAGGAATGGGACATTGGAATGGCTGCAGGGGGAGGCTCCTTCGACCATGATTTTGTGAGGGGGGGAGGTAGCGAACTCAGACAGCCCCGATTGAACTATACCTCTCAGTTGTCCATATCTTTGCAGAATGAATAGATATTTGCTTCTTATTTTTGGTTTGTTCCTCATAAAATTTGTGGTTTTCTAGCAAATCATTTAGGAATGAAGTCACTAAATGACACATAGTTTCAGACTTCATAACCTTCAGAAAAATGCATGCTAATGCAAGACTGTCTTAAGTTTATACAAGAGCAATTTTTAGTAGTGTTTGTATGTTCCCCCAATATATTTGGCCTTGTCCAGATTTCCTGCATTAAGAGGTTGAGAGGTACGTGCAAATCACTGTAGATTAGGAATATCCAAACCTCTCAATTGTCCCCAATTTTGGCTCAAAATGTTGCTCTCCCCTAATAATCCCTCCTCCAAAATGGCAATTTTTGGAAGAAAATGTGGAGGGTTTACAATTGTATATAACTAATGATCAGAGTTATAGATTACTTTTATTTCAGAAATGCATGTAGATGCTCTTATTTTGTTAACTGCTCAAGTTAACAGTGTTAATACTAAAAAGGTGTCCCTTTTTTGACAGGTATATTTGCATCACATTTTGGTCAGTTTTTCATAAACTTGTGGTTTTCTGGCAAATTAGTGGCAAGTCATTAAAAATTGATGTTAGAAAATAATGGCAGACATTTGAGTTTCAGATTTTATACCCTTCAGAAAATTCGTACTAATGCAAGATCTACTACTGTTCTATTATCTAAGTTAATAAGAGCAATATTTAAAAATTGGCCTTATTTTTGGGCCTGTGTCCCACTTCTAGTTCTATGTATGGCTTTGTCCAGATTTCTTGCTCTGAAGTTGAGAGGTCTGAGTGTCAGAGCCATCACTGTCAGCCAGAGACATTTCAAATTATGACATACTTATTGCACCCCACCCTCCATTGTAGTGGCTCTGGATGTGTCCAAGGAAGGCAAGGAGCAGTTATGCAGTGTAAGTGTGCAGAGTATTCCCCCATCCAAAGTAGATCACAAATATGACCGTGGCTTTTCATCTGTCCTTGATTTTGCAGAATGTTCTGGTTTTCTATCAGATTTTTATACTGTTGATTTATGCTTCTTATTATTCAGGAACTGCATGCTGTCACAGTGCCCTGTTGCTCTGTTTAAGTAGCCATGGTTTAATGAACATCGGGTAAGCTTGTTGGAGATTGTAAGATGCAAGTAAGCTTTAGTAAGCATATTGTTAAAGAATTACCAGCATTGAAAGCCTTTTCGTTGTTGCCATGCAGAGAATATTTACATAGCTAGATAATGTATAAGCCTTGGGTATTGAAATGCATATGACAGTATTTGTAATAAAAGGACAGGATTACAGTATTTTCAGAAGCTCATTACATGTTATTGGAGACCAGTGTCCTATAGCAGTGTCTGTGTGTTAGTACACTTAGTTGGGTGGCTTTAATGGTATATGGTAAATAAGCATTGCTACCTTACTTAAAAGCCAAGCCCTGCAACAACTAGGTAAGCTCCACACTGAAGTCAAAACACAATAGCTCTGGTGGGTAAATGTACTCTGTAGTAATCAAAAAAGGCAAATGTTTGAAATAACTACAGCTTATGTGCAAACACAATAGGTAGTGATGAAACAATGCTCTGCTAAAAATGCTTTAATGCTCCACATTGCTGAGCTGCAGATCAGTTATTATCACTGGCTACCAGGATTTCACCCACTTCAGATCAAGCACGGTGCCGTTCAGTGCAACCTTCCCAGAACTAATTCAAGTCTGACCAAAATTTGACAATCATATTAATCTTACAATAAAATCGACCAACAGAAAACTAGGCTCTCTCTATAGAATCAAATCTTTTCTTACTCCTGAAGCCAAAACTACCATAGCCAGAACTCACTTAATCTCAACCCTTTTATATGCTTCCTCCATATACACAAATCTCTCTAAACATAATCTTAGCAAACTTACTTCATCATATAATAATATTGCCAGATTTGCAACTGCCTCTCCATATAAAACTCATCATTGTTTAAATCTCAAAAAGCTTGGGTGGCTGGAACTACCACACCTCATACAATACTATCAACTCACTATTGCCCATAATGCCCTACATCACCCTGAAAACACCCCAATACTCTCCACCCTCATAACACCCTATAACAATCAGAGGCATCTACGCTCCACCAACAAAATACTGGTCCAAACATCCCGATCCAAAAACTCAGCAGGTGACTCCACATTTTCCAACTCAGTTGGCAAAATATGGAACAAGTTACCACAGGAACTTACATCCCTAACATCACTCTCCCAATTTCAAACTAAACTAAAATCCTTCCTAAATATCCATTGGCTATGCTCTTGTCATAACCCAGGTTAGCTCTCTTTTTTCCATCATTATCTGACTCCTTAACAACCATTCTCTTTCTTCTCTTCTACATACTCTAACTAAGTATTTAATATTCTTTATCCTTTCTTTCTCTTTACCATCCTAGGTTTTTGATTTTACTCAAAAGTTAATACAACCTGTTTCAAAGTTATTGCATAAGTTTTTTTTTCTCTCTATTTTTGTATATTGATGTATATCTTGACATTGTTTAGTAGTATGTAGTGGAGCTTTTCTCCCCGGGCCTCCACTGAAAATGGACATATATCCAGTTGGACTAGCCCGGTAAACAAATGTAAAATAAATAAATAAATAAAATTATTTTGTGTGTGTGTGTGTGTGTGTGTGTGTGTGTGTGTGTGTGTGTGTGTGTATGAGGGAGGTAGCATACTCCTCAGCTGTCCAGGTTTTTGCAGAATGTCCAGATTTTTGCCCCATATTCCTCCTAAAAAGGATTGAAGTTGCTAAATAATGAGA